>NW_017307117.1:123025-240965 GCF_000935625.1 Nanorana parkeri
TCATTGTTGCTTTTGTTCCTGCCTCTCCTTCCTGCTACAGCATCCGGATAAAGAGGTATTTATACCAGTGCTGAAATCTGTCTATCTTCGTAGCTGCACCGATGACTTACAGATCACTACTGCTGCCTCGTAAAATTCAGTCAATCCATTAGTGCTACTGTAAAATGTATTAGCTAAACGAATGAAAAGGTATTTGCTTTTAAACAATCGACAGCTTAGGGCCCACTTTGCGTTGTAAAGACTGAATGACAGCTTATTCAGTAGCTTTGTGCCTGAAAGTCTTTTTCAGAGGATGATATATTGTGAGGCTAAAAAAAAATATTTTTTTTAATTCTCCTAACTGATTCATGGCTGATATCAGTTTTCGGGTGCATGGGTAACCCTTGCTCTGGAAAATTGTGTTATCTTTGTAGCCAGCAATAATTGGGTTAAATCATAGTATTTGTAGGGAGGGGGCTGTTTTTGATGATTGCCCCGTCACCATTGTTTGCGCCTTTTCTTTTTTTTTGTATGCTGTATTTTTTTCGCTGCATCATCCGTGTGTTGCAGGACTAGTGGAGGTGCAGACAGAGACAGACCCGCCTGCTGAATCAGCAACTCACAGAGGGCCTCTGTCTTTGGAGAAGCATCATCATTTAGATAGATACACACTAATATAAAGAGATCTTAAGACTGTACATAAAATCATAACCTGTCGTGCATATGATGAATGTTGCTTAAAATATGCTACTATGTATGTGTAATGCAAATTGGCTTTAGATTCTTGAACAAAAAATGTATCAAGAAAAATATGCACAAGAAATATCAGAATACCAATCTGGCTGATAATGGTACTTTACAGATACAAAATTCATATTCTGGAATATATTCTTTGGAAATTTAAAAGCTTCTAGATTTTTTTTGTACATAAAATGCATTGCAAGCAGTGTCGGCTATGCAACGCATTGAAATCTTGTGCTGCTAAAGTCCATAGCTGATTTTGAGCCCAAACATACTAAAATATAGTGATATGATGAGATAATTGCATCACTGGTGAGATCATGGGTCTGCTATACAGTAGTTGCACCAAGCAGAAATCTATAAAATAGTGTAGAATAAAGAAGCAAATCTGAGCTATGTAGTCCAGCCCTGCTGGTAGTCAGCAGCTTCGCTGGTTTGTATAGCAGTTATTGATAATTAGCCAAGGCCAAGCCAGACCTATTTATTAACATATTGTATAGAACAGTGATGTGCACAAACCCACAGTACACCTGGTCACACACCCTTTAACAGTTTAGTTTCATTATGATGTAGATTCCTAAATTATGCTGCTCTTGATTTGCAGCACATAATTGTTTCTTTGGTCATAGTCTTTGTTGACTTTGTATCACTGGTGCAATTGTACTTAGGTTTTGTTGTTGTTTTAAAATATGCAAACAAAGCATTTTTTTAATGTAAGGCCTTCAGAATCAATATTTACATTGTTGGATACAAAACCATTCTGCCATTCTATGTTTGCATTGTATTGTATTGTATTACTAAAATTAAAGCATTTCCCTTCACCTATCAAGATCACACTATTCTCTTAGAACAGGGGTAGACAAACTATGGTCCTCCAGCTGTGGCACAACTACAAATCCCATTAGGCATTGCAATACTCTGGCAGCCACAAGCATGACTCCCAGAGGCAGATGCATGATGGAATTTGTAGTTTCACCACAGCTGGAGGGTCGGAGCTTGCCTATCCCTGTCTTAGAATATGGGCTCATCAATAGTCACATGACATGATTCAGGTGCAATGTGTGTAGGGGTTTCACTATAGCCATAGCAAATACTGCAACAACAATGGGACTCAGGAAAACAGAGGGCCCAAAACTGTCCGACTTCTCAGTAAATGATGATTGTACCAATAGCAAATAAGCTTGTATAGAATTAAATTTAAATCATTTGGTAATATATACTGCTGTGAAAGCAATAAGTAATCTGCAACCATAGATGAACTGCCCTTGAGGTATAGAGGTACTATAATGATTTTGACAGGGGTTGGCAGCCTTAACCTAAGGGGCTTACATGTTTTGCTATGGGACCCCATCACACATAGTTACAGCCCTAAATGTTTAACGTTTGGTTTAAATGGTAAGTGTGAAGAGTTGTGCAAACTTTCTTTGGTGGGGTCTTTCATGTCAATGGGATTGTTCTTATATGCCATACACACATGGTTAATAGTGGGTTGGTAAAATCCCAATCTATTCCTGGTTCCCTCTAGTACATGCATATCCAGTGCCAGTCCACATGGGTAATCTACAGCATAAAAACCCTTACCAATTATTTCTGCTTCTAGAACCCTAAATTATTATTTATTAAGGGGCTCATTACAGCTCCTAAGTCTGCTGATTATGTCGCTCTGCTGACCAGCAGTAACGTATAATGGTCATACAAAACTTTTACTAATACTGACCTGTCAGAGTGTTGCATTAGGTGTTTCATAAATACAAATGATAACTATAACTTCAGTACCTGTCCATTCTTTATTCTGTCACCAAGCAGTTATATGAACTCACGTAAATGTTTCTTAATTCACCTATAGCACAATACATTCAGTTACAGTTACAGTCGTAACCTGTCTTTGAAGATGTCTGCAAACAGTGCTACAATTTTTATCATTAGTACTTTCTTATTTTATTCCCCAAATACTGTTTTTGTTGGTAATTTGACAAATCAGACATTTACCAGAAGGACTGGCATATCTCTTATTATTCATATGTTGGTGTGATCTGCCCATCTGCCCTGTTCTAATAAAATGGAAAGTTATACTGCAGCTAAGCCTAATTTTAGACCAGAGACAGTGTCATAGCATTAAAGCAGACCATGCAATAAAAATAAAATTCTGACAGCAAAATCTACTTTGTGCATGTAGGTGTTCACAGTAAGTAAAATGTATAGAAACATTACCTGCGTTATGATTCTAGTGTAGTAATCCAAGCCCCACCCACTTTATTTTGAGATTACAATTGTCATTGTTGAGAAAATAATCTTACAATGTTTTTGGTATGATGGTCATGTGATACGTAATGTCAGCAATTCCCCCTTTCTTCAATCATGGCTGCATTCTAATTCTTGTGTGTCTGATTCTCTACACTTCAGGGGCTGAGGCATACTGTAACGCCTGAATGGACTGTAGTAGTGGGGATCGCAGCTGCGGAGGCTTCTCAGGTATGGAACCCTGGTTTCACTCTCTCAGTTTTAACAGAGAGTTAGGGTTCCTCGCATCACAGCCTCAGGATAAATAATAAGGCAACAGAAAAGGTTCTACTACGTAAACTAGGTTTGAGGAGATGTGGTAATTGATAATCAGGCTGTATGACCGCAGGATTCCACAAATAAATGTATCTAAAGCAAGAGTAAATCCCCCTTAGCAGTTTAAGCCTATACAGGCGTTACTTAAATAGTCCCAAATGACAAGAGGGTGCAACAGCACTCGGTACTTGCGGTTTGTTTGAAAAACAGGCTCAATTGGAGAAGCAGGGGTTCCTCGGAGGGGTCCGGATCCAGTCAACGATGGAGGCACTGCTAAGAGGCAAGTGGAGGGTCCCAGGAGACAGCAGGCGTTTCTGCTCAATTCAGGAACGCCATGCTGTCTCAGCTGGCCGTTTAAATAGGCCTCCGTAACTAGGAGGAGCCGAGCACGCTCTCGGCGCACTTCCGCGTTCCACGGTGGAACGCACGCAGTCCCGAAACCCGGAAGTGAGGGGTATGCGCTCCACCGTGGAACGCAATCGGCCCAGCGAAGGAGCGGCTGGCTGCCGCTTCCTCCACCCCTGCTCGCAGGTGACGGCGGCGGCCGTTACACATACCTCCCAACTTTCTAAGATGGAAAGAGTGGCACCTTTTAGCACAGAACAACCTCCTGACCACGAGGACCATGTGGAAATCTGGTGCACGAATAATCACTTTTTACTGCTACTTTAAATATTAGCAATTCAAAATAATTAATGCAATAATCAGAAAAAAACATTTAAAAATATGTAGTGCAATATAAACAACACTGGCAGCAAAAATTGGATTTTAGTTCCAAAAAAAGGGACAGCCCCTCTAAATAAGGAACAGTTGTAAGCTGTGGCTGAGGTCAGAGGCCACTAAGAAATGGCAAGTCCTCAATGTTCTAATCATAGGTAATATGGCATTTTTTTATACAGTCATGAACTGGCACTAACTACTCTAGGTTTAAAAAGGATATTATTTACAGATTTTGATCACAAACTTGAGATCATAATACAAGATCGGATTTAAAGCTCATTGACCTGTTAAGCATTTAAAATCCTTGGCCATATGCAGAGCCAGATTTCAATTATACTGTCACTAGGCTATTGTAATGGTGTCTTTTCGTGTCCACAAATTTTTTTGCAGCTGAAACTAGTGTAATAATAAGTGTGTAGTCCACAATTTGAAAGGTTATTTCTGCTTTTTTATGAGGGTATACATACAAGAAGATGAATGATGTTACATATAATAATGTTTGGTCTACTACACTCAAAACGTAGCTGCTCTAGACCATATATAATATAAATATAAAAAATATTTATATTTTATTTATATATATATATTACATTAAAATATAAATATGTGCATTACTGCACATAAATGTGGGCAGGCATGCTTTATATACTATATATACTAGGGCTGTTTTAGTCCCATTCCAACACTGGCAGTCAATTATCTTAAAGAAAAATGGTCATGATAGAAATGGTGCCTGCTGCTGATGACCTCTACTTCTGAAATGCTAGTTGCTTAGTTGTCTTGCTTACCCTTTGGCTGCAGTACTTTGCGTTTTGACCTGAAGCCAGATCAGAACTGACTTACTTTGACTTTCCTGACCCCCATGCTTATCCCGGGTCTCGAATAAATGATTAGTCCAACAGCCCTGGAACCATCACCTTTTTTGAACAAGTCAACAATGGCAGCTCCCATGCATCTGTTCTCTCAAGTACACTTTAAGAAAGCTTCATTCTTTGTTATCGCAGTACAGCAGAATAGTGTCTAGTTACCATAAAGCAAATGAAAAGAGTAAACATGTATAATGCCAGGTTCCAAGATGAGCATAGGAAGGTTTCAGAGTCATGAAAGAAATGTCATGCACTCAATGTATCATCACAAAATGACAGGTATTATGCAAACATAATAATGTTTGTGTATCATTAGATAGCATTGATTTCCTATATTATTGACCACTAGCGGAGCACAGCTGTGTAAGGATGTCCTGAACAGTCACTGGTATTAATTACTTGAATCAGCACTACAAGTGCTGCAGCAGCCCAATTCAATGTGATATAGTTGTTCCCTGGGGCTGGAATCGGAGCTTGGTAATGTTATTTGCATCAAGCCATAATTTACATGAGATCACTCGGCTCTGCAGTTAGCACCTCTTAGTGGCAAGTTTAACAAAACCACAAGCATCTCAGTGAATAAATTTGCTGTGTAAAGAAAGCAGACACGACAAGCGCTAATTATAACTAGCACTGGCAAACAGTATTCCGAGTCAAGAATCTCAGATTCATTTCCTGATCATTATAGTGACCCAATGTCAAGATTCTGCTTCTAAAACAAAGGTAGTTAACAGAATCGTATCAACCAATTCTTTTAAGATTCTGTAGCAAAAGCAGAAAGTCAAGCAGATATGAAAGACATGCATTAATTGAGCTAGGGGCTCATTGATACATTAATAAATGTATTTTTTAGATAGAGCTAAGTGCCTGATTTTGACTTGGTATCAGCCTCTTGTTAGGCTCTATGCTTCAGACTGGCAGAGGGAGGGCCAGGACTGGGAGCCAATTGGGAGGCTTGTGTGTTAGAAGAAATATGCTAATTGGAAGAGAGAGCCAAGTGAGAAAAGAGACCACCTCACCAGTTTTTGGCTGCTCATTCATAGCAGGTTGGAGGTGAAGAGAAGACACAATTAACTCCTTCTACAGTCAAAGAAACTAGTGACATCCATCTGGCTGTGCTATCTAGCAGGATTGTGTGCATCTCAGAACTGGATGGACAGTAATACAAATACTTTGACAAGTTAAACAGCTCTTTATATTTGTTTGCCTGGAGATCACATTTAACTGTGTTGTAAAGGAGCCCACAATGATTATGAGTAGTGAAACATGATTTTCGTTTAGGAAGTTAAACAATTTCCTTCATCTATTCTCTCTACTTCTAAAATCCCGAGTGTACCTTCATTGTGATGTGATACTTGCTATATCCCCTTCTCTTTTGACCCGTCTGCTCTCACCTTTATTCAGCATCTACTTCTGTCATCACAGTTTGGGCTTCATGTATGAAATTCTCTGCAGGAAGAACTGTTAAATGTGAAAGGGATAATATTACTTAGGAGACACTTTGAGGTACATATAGAGTTGACCTGAATTTAAAATGTACGTCAAGACAAAATGTAACAGACGCTTTTTCTGTAATGTACGCCAACGCAGAGCATTTGGTGGGTATTTTGCCTATTCTCTAGTATTGCTTTTTTAGTTTTAACTGCACTAAAAATGCAACAGAATACAGTCTGGACGGAACGCAGCCTTACATGAGGCCCGATTTTGAGCACCTAAATGTCCTTCCTAAACATTTAGATTATGTTCTAAGCTATGGTTCTCCTTCACAAGGTCTGATTCACATGATCCTCATGTTACTGTTTAAAAGGGTCACATTATGCAGTTTCTGTTGGTAATGAAAGAGACAGACCCGGAATTGTAGAAGGACTGTGCCTGTGCTTAAAGATACAATCCAGTCAAAACTTTGACATATATTAAGTGAGTGCTGCCTACAGTCTTAACAGATCAATATTTCGTGCAGGAACTTCTGTACTACCCCAGTCCAACCTATTTCCAGCAATCTGGTGATCTGAGAACCCCTGCTTGTGATACCAGAGACAAATTTGCCAAAACACCCACTGTAGGCTTTCCCGCTGAAACTCACATACAGAAAAGCTACAGTAAAATATGTCAGGGAATTAGAATGTGATTGATGATATAGAAAGCAGAGAAATAGGCTTTAGGAACTACACACTCAGTCACACTGTGGCATACTCTCTAGAGATAAGAAGATAGGTCACCAGTATTCCAAATGCAAAGCAAGCGTTGTTTATTGCAAAAGCGTCACATAGGTCAAAATTGCCAATGTTCTGTGGCCACAAAGGGAAAGTGACGCCTTGAGGAAGGGACTCTACATGGTCCTGAAACGTTGAGAAATTTGACCTGTGTGACGTTTTTGCAATAAACAACACTTTCTTTGCATTTGGAGTGCTGGTGACCTATCTTCCCATCTGTGAGGTTTTGCACCGTCTAATCCGTGGTGGTCACTTCAAGCACCTATGCTGTTTAAGTTAGACGCAACGCTGTATGATGTGCAGCAGACATCTTCAACATTATATAGATACTCTCTTACTGCAGATTGCACGCTGCTCACCTTACGCTAAACTGAGTGATATTTGCAGATTGCACGCTGCTCACCTTATGCTAAACTGAGTGATATTTGCAAAGTTGCAGTTGCTCTTCTCCATAACTGGTATCCACTTTTGCCCCACTTCAAATTGCCAAGCACTAAAATTTCTAGTGTTATATAATAAAGTCCAGCAATCTGACAGTTCTGCCATTTCCAGAAGGTCTGTTTGTAAGAGAGTGTAATGCCAGAAGCAAGAATGTTCTGGGAGGAAAAATATATATAACACAGTAGTGAGAGCTCCCAATTCTGTGTATCATTCTGCTATGGAAAAGGCACCAATACTGGTATTTTTTTTAAAGACTAATTGAACCCTTGTGATTTATTACTGTAATGCACTCAGGCTGCATATACAATAAAAATCTTCTGCTTTCTATCACACCATACTAATTTCTGTATACAAAAAAAAATCAGTGAGCATAGTTATTCATGATTTTGAACTGATATTTAGGAATGGGGAAATAAATAATAACATTAAAGCAGAACTCCGGCATTATCTAGGGAGCGAAAATAAATAAGAAATACTCAGCTGATTTCTGACCCTGAAGTGACCCTTTAGAGACATTTGACACCTGTGCACATATGTGCTCTCATGTGTTTTTATGCCTGTTTTGGGGGTTTGAAGGAATATGGTGGTAATCATTTTTCTTCCTCCTTCTTACTAAAGACTATGGGGTTCATTTCCTAGAGGAGTAGAAACTGTTAGTAAATAAGGCGAACATTTTCTAGCAAACATCTATTTCTTTCCCCTTGCATGTGATTGGATAGTCAGTCGTATTAACCAGAATTCACTTTGGTAAGTAAACAGCCTCTACACTGTGAACCATTTGTACACTGGGTGTGCTACATACGCCCAAAAAAACCTAATTGAAGTACAGCGGGCGTGTGTAGTAAGCCTTGCCCTTCTACCCTGCTGCTGCCCTTCCCTCCTTCCCCCAAGACATTTGCTGTCAAAATGACAGCCGGGAGTTGTGTAAATGTAGCAGCAATTGAAGCTGGTGCTGTCAAACAACGGAGCGCCTGACACACAGTATAAATACATATAAATGTTCATAAATAAATGTTTATGAACACTGTTTGAAGATGAGATACAAAGTAACATTGTTACTTTTGTATTTACTCTGTTTTTTTATCTGCAGATCAAAGAGATGATATGGTGTCAGTTAACCTGAGAAGTTAAATCTAAGTTAAATTAAAAATGTGAAAAGCTTTTTTTCATTTTTTATTCATTTTTTTTGTTATTTTTTGTTTGTGCTGCATCAAGAAAAAACAAACAAACAACAAACGGGGGAAATCTTCCCGGGGCATGCGCAGACAACGATACAAAGTTCGGAGATTCTAATTTTCATACTCTATTTAAAACAAAGCATATAGATACAGTATACTTTAAAGGCTCTTTCACACCAACACCGATGGACAGGTTGTCCAACACAGTACCAGCGCAAGAACAAGACAACTTGCCTTACTTCCTATTGCTTCAGTTCATACTTACTTGCTGCATTGGTGTCCACTAAAAAAGTAGGCCATGTTGCAGTTGTGTGCGGCTCATTCTGAGGCGCCGTATAGCATGACAATGTGCTGCGGCACGCCAATAACTTTGGAGTTTAGAAAAAATGTAAAAAGTAGTTAAGCACTGCAATTAACAATAAATTGCAGCACAATGCATGTTAAACCATAGACCGGCCCCTGTTATGTGCAGAATAACATGCACACTGTGGTATGAATAAGCCCTAACACAAAGCATGGAGAAACATTTAACATCTTTTTTGGAAGTGAACATGCATTAAAAATCAGGATATTGATTTCAGTTGGTCTGCTACACAAGCATTAGCACTTACAAAAAACACATTGAGCTGCAGCATGGATGTGAACAAGCCACATAGCAGTGAATGTGACTTTTATTTGGAAGGCTGGCTCATGCAGTAAAACGTGTTTTATTGCAGAAAGGTGATCAAGTTAGAATGGACCTTGACTGTTCCCAGTGGTGATGATTTGTCTGATTTTACCAGCTTTGGTTTCTGTTTTTTTGCTTGCCCTTTTACGCTTACTGTTTATCCCATTCTTTGTATCCTGCTACTTCTTTTTGGCAGTCTAGCACATCCTTCCACTCTGTCTCTCACCTTTGTCTCTGTTATATTAGGTAATGCAGAGATGCTGTGGCACCATATCTGTCACATCTTTAGCTTGTTTTCTTATTCAGCCTTTTTGCATTTAAGATCCTCTAAGCCTCTTCTCAGGAATGATCAGACACTCCCACAGTTGTCATATTATATGTATGTCAATTGGACAGTATGGGGGGAATTTATCAAAGCTGGCGCAGACAGAATCTGGAGCAATTGCCCATGGCAACCAATCAGCTTCTATCTTCAGTTTGTTCAGTTAGGCTTTGAAAATGAAAGACAGAAGCTGATTGGTTGCCGCGTAGAGCTGCTCCAGAGTCTGTCTGCTCCAGTTTTAATAAATTCCCTTCTATGTGTCATTTAGAATTTTCGAACCCGTTCAATATTCCTTCCAGTAAATACTCGTCTGCAATTATTTACTGTAAATGTGTAATCAAATTGCTGCACAATTGTATGGAACTGTTGTGATTGTGTGATAAGTTTACTTCATTTCTTGATACATTTTACCTGGCATTTTATATCTCATCTTTTCTATGGCTGGGTTCACACCTAGACAACATCGCTTTTGTGCGTTTGTATGCGCGTGTTTAGCGGGCGGTTATTTGCGCGTTCATATGCGTTGTGCACATTTTGATGCGCATCTGTATGAGCATACATGAAGACGCACGTTTTGACTGGCAGCTTAAGAAACATTGCGGCCAATAGACGAGTGCACGTACAAAAGTGCAAAAGCGTGCATGCAAATATGCAAAATGCTTCTGCCGCGCGTTTTCGGCCATTTCTATTGAAGTCTTTGTGGCTAAAAACTCGCTGTTAACCGCCCAAAGAAGCTCATGTACCTTTTTGGGCATTTGGCAGTTTCCTGCTGGTGTTTTGCTGCTCGGGTGTGAACAGCGGCCATTGAAAATCATGGGGTTTCTTGCGTTGGGTGTTTAAAAGCGAAACGCCTAGGTGTGAACTAGGCCTGGTTCTTCAACAATTAATTCCCTTTTTAATTTTCTTTTGGTAATAACCTAATGATCCTGTACATTTAGAAAAAGATAATTTTTCTGTTACAATGAAGATTTACTTTGGAGACCCACTGAATCAAACATTCTGTATTCACATATTCACTGCACCTTTGTTTGTATCATTGTCTACAGCGTTTCTTCCGGCTGCAGGCTTCAGGATACCAGTATGCTTTGTAATGATGTGTTGTAGTAGGTACTTTATTGTCAAGCTTCATTTATTAGCTGTAGTCAAACTTCACATACAGAGTTTTTTGAACATCAGGGACTTATCCACTTCAAAATGTATACAGAGATGTGATATAAGAGAAGCAAAAAAGAATTATCATATGCTATACAATTAAATAAGTTAAAGCATATGTAAACCCCAAAACAAAAGTGTAATATATTACAGCTTACCAATCTCTAAGGGGTCTATTCACGAAGCTGCCGAAGGATCTGGCCGTAGCCTTGGCCGATCCTTCGGCTAGCTTCGGCCCCGGGACCCCTTTGGTTCAGTAGAACCGAAGGGGTGCTGTACGGGCTATTAACAATAGCCCGTACAGCTCCCGATCATGCCCGAGGGGCTCAGCCGAGCCGAATACATATGCATCGGCTCGGCTGAGCCGTGCTGAAAGCCGAAGCAATAAAGAAAAAAAAAGACACAGCAGTGTTCCTCTCCTGGGCGGCCGGGAGGCTCCCAGAGCGCCCGGGTGAGTTTTTTTATTTTGTTTTTGTTTTTTACAGCAGCAGAGCCGCCGGACAATAGGAAACTATTGGGCGGAGCTAGCTGTCACTGCTAACTCTGCACAATCGTTTGCTATTTACTTTTTAAACTATTTTTCTGTTCTGCTCGGTACCTCTGAGGGACCGAGCAGAACAGCCGAGCCGAATGCCGCTCGGCGGCATTCGGCTATTCACTCATTCACGGGATCTTTAAGAATAGCCCGAACAGCAGTGAGTAGCCTGCCGGAGGTTCGGCTCAGCCGATCCAGATGTTGGATGGGCTGAGTCTAATTCCTTCTGCACTTCGGGTCCATGTTCGGCCGACCCGAAGCCACACGAAGCAAGCCGATGTACGGCTCATTTCAGCCGATGTACGCCTGAAATTAGCCGTACCAGCCTGAAGTGAATAGCCGAACAGTGTTCGGCTCACTTCACTTCAGATCGGTCATTCACTCGGCTGCCCTCGGCAGCTTTGTGAATAGACCCCTAAATGTGATGGCTGCATCAGTGTGCTTTTTTAGGCTTTTTTGTCCTTTATTTTTAGCTGGTGATCCAGCCAGTAACACACTTCCTGGCTGAGGGTGCCTTCAATCTATGGAGGAATAATGGAGCCACCCTTGGACAGCAGCACTGTCAACTTGTCGAAAGGGAAGTGTTAGATGGACTAAGTAGATTTTGATGGACTTGACTTTACACTAACAATACTTACTAACTAAATCTAACAATCCAAACTCCAGCTAACACTTTTTAACAGTTAAAGCATAATTTATTTTTCCTTTTCAAATAAAGGTATTTAAATTAGTGAATAAAAGCTGACCATTGTAAGCGCCCCTATCAGTGGTAAATGGTTTTGCTCAACCCTCTATCTGCCACTTAGCTGGGTTTGCTGAAGGAAATTGGAAAATAACAGATTTACTGGCTGGATTACCAAATAACAACATAGGAAAAAAAAAACTAAGAAATATGACGAATGCAGCCATCATACTTAATATGGGGTAAGCTGCAATATATTACATTTTTGCTATTGGGTTTAGATACGCTTTAATATTTTGCCACAATTGAAAGTGATAGATGTTGTTTGTCATACTATTTTCTTTTACTAATTCACATTTGAAACATGAAAGGAAGAAACTGGTTGGTTACAATGGACAACACAAATCATTTTAATTGGGATGTTATCATTTCCAGGCTACAACATTCAAGGCTATGCATTATTAACGCATCCAGTCTTTTCCTGGAGATAATATGTAGACACAGATCGATACATATTCATGAGTTATAGTTAGAACGGTCCAATGGTGACCACATAAAGCCATTGCCCAGCTGGCAGTCTAATTGACTGACATATGAATGAAGCTGATCAGCTGGGAAGGGTTCAGTTTCTGAATCCACAGAAAATGAAATTGCAATGAAAGAAAAATATAATCTATTTCTTTTATTTCAAATGACACATTCCGTTTAGTAACTAAAACATGACTTATGTCCCCCGGTAGGTTTAACCTCTTGCCGTCCGCCCGTAGTAAAAAAACGGACGGACGGCACTGCAGCATCTGTGGGTTGCCGTCTCCAGACGGCAATTTTTGTCTGCTCGCGCGCGCCCCCTAGCGGGCACGCACGGGCAGAAAAGACCCGTCCAATGCGAACACCCGGTACCGGGTGTTTCACATATAGGCGATCAGCGGGTCCATAGCCCGCCGATCGCCTATATGTGCTAGGATGGGAAGGGGGTTTAACACCGCGGATGTCAACTGGTTAAATAAATTCAGAATTCATAGAAACTGCAATAATGGCCCAGTTCAGTTTGTACACTAAGGGCCTTGTGTAGAGCTGCAGCTGATTATCATATAATGGTTCTCAAATAAGAAGATTTACATATTCACATGGATTTTTGCAAATCTTGCTGATCTACAGGAAATCATGTACATTAGGAGTCCAGGCAGTCATGATTCAAGAGTTATGTGATCCTCTGTAGTAGGGATGCACCGATACCACTTTTTTAAGACCGAGTACGAGTACCAATACTTGCAGATACCAATTACCGATACTTTTTCTTAAAGGGACAGGTCACATTTTTTCTAAAGCAATAAAAACTAATGCTTTAAGGTCACTTTCTTAATATTATGATCCATGAGATGACGAGGGAGCATGATGCCGTTTCCTGGCCAATCAGGAAACCGGGCAGCGTGTAAAGATGCGCTGCCCGGCTTGCTGATACAGGAAGTACTCGAGCTAGGTATCGGAGCATTTAGGCGAGTACGAGTACTCACCCAAATACTTGGTATCGGCACCGATACTAGTATCGGTGCATCCCTACTCTGTAGACTTCACACATCTGCATACATATATTTAGACATATTGAAACACAAACATTTGCATTTCTCCATTTTGTCTGAATTGTAAATTGATTTGCTCATCAGAAATAAAATTTCTATTATACATTAAAAAAAAGACATTTAATTAGCTATTGTGCCAGCATAGATAAGTCAAGAACACCCCCCTATCCTGCTGATTGGACAATGAAGAAGCAGCAGCACACTAATCTATCTGGCTCATCTATCTGCTTAAATAGGGTACACACGATACGAATTTCGGCCAGTTCCTGAGGAACTGTACAGTGCGTGCCACTGTTGGCACCCTTCTGCCCAGCAGCCCTCAATCAGCTATCAAAGAAGCAGGTTGGAAAATTCTTGGCTGAACGGAGCTGGCAGCCAATCAGCTGGCAGCTGGCGAACCGCTGTCAGAATACAATGCAAACAGTGGGGGATTTGTCCATCAATGCTTGTTTATTTTTCCGTTTAGCCCGCGCGTTGAACGAAAAAATAGACGTGTATACCCGACTTTATTATCACCTCTCCTGCTGTCAACACGTTCACTCTCAGCACATGGGTATTGCAGCAGACCCTAACTGGCAGCTAGTGCTCGGCCTCGCTCTTCCAGTTTGAATGCTGCTGTACAAAGAATACAGAAGGCTAACAACACAAGGTCAGGTCCCTATACCACCTGAATTTAAAAATAAGTTTAATCATTTTGTTTAGTGGAACTGCAGGCTGGCTGAAAAAATATGTTTCCCCCTTGCCCTTGCAAGAATATGTAGAATATCCTGCTTGTTTTTTCTAGAGACAAGACACAATGGGGTCTATTCACGAAGCTGCCGAAGGATCTAGCCGTAGCTTCAGTTGGACCCTGGATTAGGCTAGGTATTACTGTGATACTTGTGATAGATTATCCTTAGAAACACAGGTACTAAATTCTTCATCTGGGAGGGGTGTGGACCTATTTTTTTCAGGTGAGCCCAAAGTTAGGCTTTGATGAATGTATAACTGCATCAATTTGTGTTTTAATATTTGGAAAGGTCCACTTGAATACAGAGTCACAGAAAACTTGGTGACACAATCTAAGAGCATGAATTGCACATTTTCAAACTG
This sequence comes from Nanorana parkeri, assembly GCF_000935625.1. NCBI lineage: Eukaryota > Metazoa > Chordata > Amphibia > Anura > Dicroglossidae > Nanorana > Nanorana parkeri. Next base: position 137,750 of record NW_017307117.1, read on the forward strand.
ACAGCTGCACTGTATTCTGCTTCTACTTTTGCCAAATACTGTACACTATATATGTAATCGTTTAACAGGTATTAATATGCAATCAGTCAGTATATGTAATTTTTCCCTGTGGGTCTTCTATGCTGCTGCTTCTGTGCCTCATAAAGGGATGTGGACTGTTATGCCTACAAAAAAATTGTGTTTGCTTGCTCATGAGCCCCATTCAAAAATAGCAAGTGTTGGTGAGCCACAACTCAATATGAAAACAAAAGTGCTCAGATAAGGTAATTAACAATAATATAAACTAATGTATTACATGCTTGCCTTCATTCATCACATATGGGAAGTACATAATTACTCAAGGAGAAAACAATTGTTGCTGGCAAAGTGACTGTTTACTTAGCTTAGTGAATAAGACGCAGCTGTGTTTTCAATACTAAATCATGATTAAGTTTCACCTTTTCGGCTGAGCTAAGTGTACATTCTCTTTCATTTAGTTAATAAACCCCAGTCTCTCAGATAAACATGTATTAAGGACAGGCAAAGAGACAGCTAAATTCACTGAATTCAGGTTTTTCTGGGGTTGTTTTTTTACATTGCTTTGACCAAACAGAGATTTTTAACTAATTTGTATTATTTATAAAGTCACAAAAAGTACAGTCTTTAACAACAGCAGCTAAAGCCCCCCTGTGCAACCTGTAGTTGGAGAAAAGTAGCATATAGCCAATGAAACACCCCCTACATTTTATGCTTTCTTTAACTGCACATGTTCAGTAAATCTGTGGACATTATTTTAATTACTAGACCGTACTGAATGCAGATTTGTAAGGACGAATGGAAATTGGATTAACCCTTTAACCCATTCTTTACCAGATTGCTCAGCTTAGAGGAAGCATTGAAGTAGATGGCTGTAATTGGCTTATCAGATTGACTAGCTCGCCAGATAGACATCTTGATCTGTTGTTTTGGTCATGTACCCCAGACCCATGCATACCAGGAAAATATGTGTGATTTTGTACAGAAGACTAACTGTTCTTCTACAGATAATTGCAGAGCATTGCATCGATGTAACTGACACTGGTGAGTGGCATCTGGTTGCTTTCTTTTCATATGCCAATGACTTTTAAAAAAGATTAAACCTTTTAAGGCAAGCTGAGGGCAAAGACTAGTCACTAGTATTGCTTGTGTTCTTCTTGCAGGTGGTGATTTTCCCATTACTGACTTACCTTTCCTTGTTCTGTATTGTGTCTCTGTGTGGAGGTGGCCATCTTGGTGGAGGCAGGGGTTTGCTTCCTTGTGTTACAGCTGTCCGCCCAATCACTGATGGGGTAATATTCAAGAAGCCGCAGGAAAGGCGGAGGATGTCAGATCCTCAGAATGCATGAAGCAGAAGCAAGGAAATGATTGCCCTGCAGGTGCTCAGATACAGCTTTCTCTCCAAAACAGAACAGTGAGCAGTACAATAGTGACATCACAAAATCTCTCTCCAAACCTTTTGAGACTGGCAGTAAGAGGCAGCAGTGCCTTAGATGCACACTGCAGTCATAGGGGTCTATTCACAAAGCAGCCGAAGGATCTAGCCGTAGCTTCTGCCGATCCTTTGGCTAGCTTCGGCCCCAGGACCCCTTCGGTTCTACTGCTGTACGGGCTATTCACTATAGGACGTACAGCTCCCGAACTTGGCCGAGCGGCTCAGTGGAGCCGAAGGCATATGCCTCGGCTCGGTCGAGCCGAGGTGAAAGCTGTAGCTGGCCGAGCGGCCGGCTATTGGCCGGCCAACAGCCTGCTTCTGACAGCTGGGCTGGCTCCGGCCACTTGCAGAGAGATCAGCGTTCCTGGTTACCAGCTAACCAGGGACACTGATTTCCAGACAGCAAACTCTCCCGGGTGCTCCAGGAGTCTCCCACTCCCGGCCGCCAAGGAGAGAAACTCTGCTTTTTCTTTTTTTTTTTTATTCTGACACGGAGCCGTGTCAGAATAGAAAAAAAATCGTTTTACGGCAGCAGAACCGCCGGCCAATAGAAAACTGTTGGGCAGAACTAGCTGTCATTGCTAGCTCCGCACGATCGTTTTCTATTAAATTTTTTCTACTTTTTAAACTATTTTTCTGTTCTGCTCGGTACCACAGAGGGACCGAGCAGAACAGCCGAGCCGAATGCCGCTCAGCGGCATTCGGCTATTCACTCACTGCTGTTCGGCATCTATAAGAATAGAGCGAACAGCAGCGAGTAGCCTGCCAGAGGTTCGGCTTAGCCGATCCAGATGTTGGATCGGCTGAGTCGAACGCCTTCTGCACTTCGGGGCGGGCGCACACGACGAGGATGTTCTGGCGCACGGCCGAACATGCTGAGCATGTTCGGCCGACACAAAGCCACCCGATGTACCAGCCTGAAGTGAATAGCCGTTCGGCTCACTTCACTTCAGGTCGGTCTTTCACTCGGCTGCCTAAGGCAGCTTAGTGAATAGACCCCTTAGTGCCCATTCACACTAGCAAGCCGCGCTTAATGGCTGCTGGGGTGCGTTGAAAGGCACATTAGTGATGCACTGATCCCGGTGGATTTTGTTGTTGTTGTCGTTGTTAGAACTTGTGACACTTCATTAGGTTCTATCAGCACAGCATGGTGCAATGCGGTTGTACTGTGTCACACCATGCTGCACTGAAAAGAACCACTGCATGCCATGCTTTTTTCTCAGCACACACTATTTAAAACAAAACACATTGCCTTGTCTATGTGTTGGGGCTCTGCTGGCCACTTTTTCCAGCACAGGCCCAATGCTTTTGGTGGGAATGGGTGCTAAAGGTACATCTATCAGAGTAAACACTTCTAGATGTTTCTTGTAGGATAGCATTTCTTTGCTTTTTAAGATCAGATTCACTCTAGAGGAATAGGAGTATATTTTTGGAGGTGTTTCTTATTTATCAGAATATATTATTTAAAGGTACACTACACTCAAATGTAATTATTTTGTATTTCAACTAACTTGGGGAGCAGGGTTTCCTGAATGAATGGTACTGATGTTCACTGTGACAGTCATCTGCTAGGTCCTCTTCATATTTTTTAAAAGGAAGGTGAATGCGGTTTTCTGAATGACCAACTCCTAAGGGATTCATTTGCAGTGGAGAGGGTATAAGACCACTGTCAGGGTTTTACTGCTGTCTGTCTGCTGTCTGCGATTCTCTCTGATTGTCCTGATCACCCATGTCACCTGCAAAAAAAACTGATGGTGAATCAGTGCTTCCACCAGAACAGGAATAGTGCATGCACTACTTTTTGCAAACGTAACACACTGGAATTTAGGGCATTGTATTACCAAGCAGTCCTGTGTGGCCGATCGCAATACGGGCGGGGGGCATGTCTGTAGTGCCAATGACATGAATACCCCAGATTGCAAGGCGACTTTGTGTGTGCAATCCCTTGCGTTCTGGGCATGGGACAGTGCGATGAGCGCATGGGCTGTTGGAAACGAGAATCTCCCTCTTAATGTCCCCACACACCTTGCGATAATCGTACGATAATCGCGGGAAATCCCGCGCTCGTACGATTATCGTATGGTGTGTGGAAGTCGTGCGACCTCTACTACTGTAAGGTCGCATGACTTTTAACTTACGAACATGTTCAAAAACCCGCCGAGCATCGTACGATGTTCGGCGGGTGTGTAGCATGTTCGTAAGTACCTTACAACCTGTCTTGCGATGGTTGTAAGGTGTGTGCCCAGCATTAGATATCCTCTCACTCTGGAGTGGAGTGCACAGGAGAAGAAGTGAAGAAAAATCTCCCATATCAGAAACAGATGACAAAAAAAACTGACAGTGGTTTTAACTAGAGCTGCAGCTAACGATTATTTTCAAAATCGATTAGTTAGCCGATTATTAAGTTCGATTACCCTCTCCTACTCTATCCAAAATGGTAAAAAGAAGTGTTGCCTTTAGATTAACTTTAAATTCCTTTTGTAAAATATCAGTTCACTACCTGACATGTGACTGTGCCTAGGCATTCCTATTCTGTAGCTTAATAGCTGTATTTCTGCAATGTGAGATCTAAGGCACTGAGATATAAGGAGAGGGAACTGTAGCCATAGACCTGCAGTGCAAGTATCTCCCTTCTTCAGCCTTATTCATTCTGAGGATCTGTGCTTCCTTCACCTCTCCTACTACCTCTTGATTATTACCCCACCTGTTATTAGATCACCAGTCATCAGAAAGCAGCTTTGCCATGAGGAAGAATAGTTCTGTTCCTCTACAAAGATGGCTGCCTTAACACAGTGGTACAGTGTGGAACAAGGCATGGTAAGTCAGTAATGGGGAAAAGCTCAACTGTGGGGAGCCTACAAGCATTACTGGTGACTAGTACTTTGCCGTCTGCTTGCTTTTTTCAGCCATACCTTCCATAATACAGGTTCTCTTTAACGAAGTTACATCGCAGATACATTGGTACAAATTGGTAGGCATCATTGCAAGCCTGCAGCATTTTTCAATCCTTAGGCTTGGTGAAATTCCTTGCAAGAGCCTACTTTTTATCCTACTCTTCAGTTACATCTTTTACACTCGGAGCCTGAACATTTTAACAACTGTTTGGCAGAAATAAATGGTTTTCTGATCTATGCTAAAAGCATTTACAAGCTTTTTCATGGTAATTTTCAGATGCTTCATTAAGAGGGTGTAAAAAATGACAGCCAAAAGCAGTGTGTTGAACACTGTTGACAGGTAGGCTGTACATTAAAGCAAAATGCTTATGTAATAAAAATTGGCCCAGTTTCATCAGAAAAGACTTGAATATTATCATAGTACATAATGTATAGTTGTAAAAGCAACCAAGAAAGGTATGTGGGGGCCTGTTCACATTAATTTAGGGGTGTAGAAATACATTTAGAATAATTTTAGAATTTTGGATACATTCACATAAAGGTGCACGTCAGCTAAACCTTTTTTGTTTTAAATAGAGTGGGCAGGGCAACAACAGGTAGTGAAGGGAAAATTCTGCATTGAGAACACAGTGTGGAAGTGTTGAAACCCCTGTTAGGTTTTATTGCTGTCTGTGTCCCACTGGAGACCTTCACTCTCTATTTTTCTTGATAGCCAATGTTGCAAGGACGGAGGGTGGGGGAAATGCAAAATGTTAAAGTTTTCACTGGAATAGGAGAAGAGGGAAACTCTTCCGCTAGGGAACCCTGCTCCAATGACAACTGGGGATTTCCCCACACTTTGGAGAGGTTTTTTCTCACTTCCTGTTGTGTATCAGAGACATGAAGCTAGGAAAATCTCACCAATGCTACACAGACAATAAAATGCAGGGGTCGGGGTTCTAACCCTTTCTCACTCTATACAAAAGTAAAAAAAAGTTTTGGTTTTAGATATATGTTAAATATACACACCTAGTCAAACAATAAAATGTGCTTTTAATCTAAATCAGAGGACACAGCCTACCTGCTAAATGGTCAACAATTTAATTTTGGTATTTATCTTGTGTAAGGGACTACCACTATATTTGCTGTTATCCTCATCTTCTTAATGGCCCTGAATCTAAACATGCCACATTGCTGGTCATAGTGTTTCCCTGGGTCTAGCAGCACTCCCACGGCATCTCTGTCCACTGCAGTGCTGAAGCGAGAAAAAGGACATGGCATAAAACAGACTAGTGTGACAGTAGCATGCAGTCCTGCAAAGAAAGTTCTTTATCGCAGTTACAATGCTTCCCAAATAGCCTTAGTAGTTTAATAATTAATTTTACTGGTTAAGGTTGTTGTACTAAAGGAATAAGGACTGTCCACTTTAAACCCGTTCATCAGATGCGCTTTGTAACATTTCAATAAAGTTCATTTTTTTAAAATGGGGAAAAAAAATGACACAGTGTGATGCTCAGTAAACAGCCTGGTATGCGGTAGAGGTATTCTATAGGACCAGTAGCAACACAAAGCTATTGTCGCATGCTGGAGATTAATGGCCTAAATCTGTCCATTGGTAGAACAAGAAGTAATTTAAAGGAATAGTTGAGAGTATGTACTACCTTTTCAAAATACTCAAATACCTTTGGGAATAATTATTGCTTTATCTAAAGAATATGTACTTCCAAGTGCACTACTCCCACAGACGTTTAAATATTGATATGATTCGTATGTTTACAGCCACAAATTACAGGACTGGCTATGAATAATTCTATTTATGTAAATTTGGATGGAAGTTAAAGAACAATTTATTGAATTGAATGTATATTTAAAGAACGCCTGGCAACATTTTATTAACCCTTGGGGTGGGGATACCCCCGCAAAGGTTAACTGCTTGTCTTGATCTAGGGAGGAAAATAACAAAGTTATACTCACCTGATCCTTGGAGCCTTCTGTCTGTGACAGCCTGTCACTTCCGCTGCAGCAATGGAATGTCCCTTGGTGCCCTCACGCCCTAAACACTGTGTATGGAACGTGATGACTCAAGGGCCTTAGACCACTTCAGCAGAAGGGGAGCAAGGCTGAAAGGACCAGCCTAAGAGCAAGCCAGTTCGGAAGAACCCTTGCAGTGCGGGAGGGGGGGGGATTAGCCCTACTGCAAGGGTTAATAAAATTTTTGCCAGGGAGTACTTCTTTAAAGAACTGGAAAATAGAACTGGAAGATAACAGGGTTATTCACTAAAGGGTGAAGAGTTTGGAGAAGGCAGGGGTAGTGATCAATCTAGGCCAACATAGCTGAACTGGAAAGTTTTGTCCTAGATTATTCACTTTATCTGCCTTCTCCAAACTCTTCAACCTTTAGTGAATAACCCAGTAAGTCTTGCTGAGCACAAAGGGGACATGTGTCACTGGCTAAGGGTTTCTTTTTCCACACAGGCATAGCTGTAGTGCGCTAGCTGTTTAAAATCACCTTGCAACATTTTATTCTGAGAATACCAATTTATGAGCATATGAATGTTCATGCCATAAATTCACAACTCTACTCTTCGTAGGCTATTGATCCAGGGTGTAAGTGTGAGAGGGACCATACACAGCAAAGACTTATGTGTCAAGAAGCATAGTCTTCCCTAGAAGTAGAGATCTTGCTAAATCTGGCAGCCATTGATTCCAATTTACACTAAGCTAATGAAATGGATTTTATGACTCTAGCACTCAATAGATTTAACAATTCACTGATTGATTGTACTTGCTGCCTAGAGCTGTTCTTCCATTTAGATTTGTTATCATTTTACCTTGATCTTTTGCAGCTACATAATACAGTGACAATTGGTAGGACTACAGCCTCTTTCTTGTTATGCTATGTGCCTAAAGCCTTCCTCCCTCAGAATTATACATACACCACAGATCAGTGGTGTGAATAATCTATTCCTGAATAGTCAGGGTTTAACATAATTAGATTGGGATGGTATATGACTTAAATAATTACAGTGAGGCATGCATAATAAAATGTATGTTGTCCTTATGTCTTCAGTGGGGCATGTGTCTTTAAACTGCCAAGCCAGCATAACCATAGTTTTGGGGAACAGAAAACAGCAGTGACAATATAATTTTTAGAACAGGGTGGCCTGGTATACAGAAGCAGTGATGAACAGAAAAACAAAAGCACTACATAGGTTGGGAAGTTTCTCTTGTGTCCTTTAACAAGAACCACAACAATGGATAGCTTATTTAAAATCAACTCCTGAATGGATACAATGGTACTTTCTTTATCGGCCAAAGATTAGTTGATGCTTTATTTTTTACTTGTATTCTTTCCTTGTCAGAACAGGAGTGTTTAGTTGTAAGATTGTTCTATCTCATGACTGAGCTCACAAACTGTCATACAATTAAGGCGCAGTTTGGATTATATAGAAGAAAAGAAATGCTTTGTTCATTGACAGTTTTACCCTTCTGCTCTCTCACTTATGGGTGCTGAGTTCAGGCAGGAGAGCACAGACTCCATGGAAGCCTTATTCCTTGACATTGAGTTGACATTTCTGCTCAGACAGGAAGGGAATACAAGGAAATAAAAGCACACATTACCCCAGAGAGGTAAGGCTGCACAGTTATATAAGATTCAGAATCGCAAAATGCCCGTTGCTGACTGGTTCTCTTTAAATGCTGTTTTGTAAAAGTGTGCTGCCATTGTGTTTTAGTTGCAATTTGCCTGCATGTGTAGTGGCTTCTTGAAATATATTTTGGTCTGTTTCCTAAACACAATTCAGTAAATAATTTGTAATTTCCTGCAAGCCTGGAGCTATGTGTACTGGATTTGTGCTGCACTACATTGCTAGCATTTCTGGCAGGAGAAGCCACGACACACATTCTCAGTGCAATAATTACTGTGTATAAATATTTATAAAACTAATTCTTAGCTTGCAGGAAAAATGAGGAGGATGATGTGATAACATTAACAACTAAAAACCTCTCTTAAGAAGGCTTAAGGTGGGAGAGTCCTGATGTGTGATTTTCTGACCTATCCACACATCACACTTTATCCAACACAAAGGCCTCAGCTCAGTGTGCGTCTGCTGAGCCGAGATTCAATTTGGAAGAGATTAGCCAAATGTAATAGGAATTATGGTTAATACTATGCAAATGAGCATAACATCCAGAGGCAGTAATTGGTGCCAGCTTTAAATTTAGATAGTTTAACTAAAGAGATTCCGGAGCAGAGTGCAGACTCTGAAAATGTTTATTTAAAGTGGCATTAAACCCTCAGATTTTTTAACATAACACAATACTGTAATGTGTGCCTTACTGTAATCCATGGTAGTTTCCCTTCTCTTTGCTGCTCTTCCTTTTAAATCCTCATGTATTCTCATGCTTGGGGAGAGCTTCCCTTTGCAGCTGAGTGCCTCTTCCTGTAGTGCTGGCTCAGGTTGCAAACGTACACACAGACACCATGTAGCCATTCCAGAGACAATGCAGTCTGCTGCAAAACAGAAGTTCTGCCCAGCATGAGAAGAGATACAGATTTAAAAGGAAGAGCTCCCTCTGATGGCTAAACACAGCAGCATAGGAGTAAAAGTAAGGCTAGTGCAGTATACGCTGCTGGGGAGGGGGGGATTAGCATGAACCTGTTGCCTCGTCTTGCATGGGCAAAGCAGAGTTTCACTTTAATGCAGGTGTAACAGTAGAAAAATATATCCCTATTACATTTCCATTCTCATCCAGAGCCGTAGTTACACGTCATGTAAATATAACGTTGACTAACATAAAATATTGATCTATGGGTCCCTTTGAGTACACAAAGTCAGTGTTGATGATCTATCTTTAAATGCCGGGTGGTCCCATGGTGCTTCTTCATGCATTTTTGGTCTTTTTAGAGTTTGAATCAATACTTTGTGTACTGTGAGGTCTTCAAAGTGATCTATTGATTTTCTGATTCTTTGATGCTGCAATAATTTTCTAGTAAGCTTATCACAACAGAAGGTATTGAGGGTAGTTACATGCTAATGAGTATATACACTTTGCACAGTTTTTCCTGTAAATCCAGGCTTTGAGTGTTTCCTTAAAGGGGACATTTACCGAGAGGAATATGGATGCTGCCATTTTCTGACCTTCGTCTGACAATACAGTTTCCTGGCTGTCTCTGGCTTTCTAAAACAGTAGTCAGAGCTCCAAATTTTCATACTCAGAACATTCTGCAGCCATTGGATTAGCTTAACAGCCAGGAAATTGGTATTTTCACAAAGGAGGTCAGCAATAGCAAATTATATACTTCCTCAGTACATGTGTTGTTTAAAGCGACCCTGTCATGGAAATTCAACTGGCAAAAAAGGTGTAAGTACTTACCTCTGGCAGTGCTCATGCCATGAAATGCCGCTGTGTTGATCATGTGCTCAGTTCTTCCTTCTGCTGACCTTCATGTCATTACAGGACACAAATGTGATGTGGAGGTTGATGTGTATAATTGCCTCACTTATGGCCTTTCTTCCACCTTCTTATTTAGAGTATGTCAAATTAAAAATACAGGCATTTATGCTGATGACAATTTACAAACAGTCAACATCACATAGACAAGTAAACATAAAACATAGGGTTAGTCATCCTGTAATTTCAGCTCTTAACCATACAGACTTGCAGTGTCAAGCAGTCCTGATAATAAGTCAATATATTTTGGTGTGAATAGGAAAGGAACCATTTATGTTTTAAATGCCTAAAGGACATTTAAGGATTTCCCTTATTCTTGTGGTCTAACCTCGGGGTCTGAAGCTGTATTAGGAGTCAGAAGACCCACTAAGAGGAAGAAAAGTAGAGCCCATTGCATGCCTATTCCTAATGTTAACCAATACGTTAGATAATTATGGAAATTCTCCATCAGCGTTTAACTATAGTAATCTTCCACTCACTATTTTAGTCGAATTTAAAGTACAAAAATTAAAATGACTATGGAGAGAGTTGGAAACCACCACAATGCCAGTTAAAAGGCATTTTACTAGAAATGTCCATCCCAATTTCAGACCATGTGTGGCATATTGCTAGACATCATACAATTTCTCGCAGTTGTTTTTTGATTGCAAGTTAATGGAAAGCTTCAAGAATTGCCAACACAATTGTGAAGTGTACGGCCAGTATTAGTGAGTATTTATTGCCCTTATGAACCCCTCCCTGTAAATTGATCTTAATTTGCAAGTTATACTGCAAATAGCAAGTCACTTAAGTTCCTGGTAAAATTATCTTTTTTAAAAACCACAACTGAGGAATTATTTTCGCAGATAGTAAATGTTTATTTCAGAGAATGTACATGTAAAACATGAATAGTCTCCTCCAGACAGTCTGTTTGCGCTGTGATTTGTTTTCATTATTTTTCCTTTGATCTCTGCAATCCCGTAGGCCCCAGTATTTAAAACAGTAAAAAATAGGATTACTTAATTGTAAAAGATCATATATTCCATAACACAGTGATGGTTCTTCAAGTGAATCAGGTCAGTCTGTATTTTCACCTGCATCAGGACCTTGGTCCGAAGGCTTTAACCTACACCCGTCATAGTGTTCAAATACCTAAAGTGACAGCAAAAACACTGTTGTAGGCCACACAAGGCCATGGTACCTGGATATCAGGGCCTTCCAAGCAGTGTCATTAGCTCCCTTTACACCTTATGTATCTTTCTAATGATCAGTAAGGCTCCTATCATAGTAATGGGCTTGTAGGAAAGAATGGAAGGACGGATGAATGGGTTCATTATTGTTACTGCTAGGAAGTATTGAAAATGGCATGTTTACAGTGACCTGAGTTTGTACACCATGATAGGTTTTTTTTTCACATGTAGGAGCATAATTTACCACTCGTTAGCTCTCTTCTCTGCCCCGTAACAGAAAAGTGCAGCTAAAAATTTATTTTTTTGGCAAATCAGCTTCAACCACCTTTATAACAATCATGAATCTTAGGAACAGCCTGGTCAAAGCAGGCATACAGTACACTTGAATGTGCACACTTCATCACAGGTACCCATGGATGTGTGGAGTACCTAGAGGGCACATGCATGTCTAATTTGAATTGCTTAAAATAAGCAGCTCAGATCTCAGCCATTAGGCAAATTATGGTATACAGAAGGTCTGTGCTGTTGGCCACTAAGAAGTAAGCCAGCTGAGGACATGTACTAACTTAATGTGACAAGAATGTTCACCTCAAGCCAGGAAAACAATGCTTGCTTAATCTTGACTGTAGGCTGGCTTGAAGTTAGGGTCAGTCATCAGAAATGTCTATGGTGAGCATAGCTGTCAACACTCATAGAAATTGGTGTATTCTCTTAACACACACGTCAGACCAGATCTTAACAAACTGCTGTAGAATTCAACACCCAGTCAGTCTAGTCCAGTAGGCAGAAAACACGTTGAAAGCACTGAAAAAAATGCTTATTGTTATTCTTTTAGATGCACTGGCTACAAGACTCCTGCCAAGCTGTTCAAAGGGAAATGCTCGAACTGTGCTTGTTACCATTGGGGGTCTTCTTCTGTTTTGTGTAACGTTTAGAGATGACATTGGCAGTTTCTGCTTCAGACATTGTCAGCATAAATTGTATATGTTATATGAATGTACCTGAGCTAATATATCTTGACAGATGCAGGCAGAGTAGACCTTAATGATGTCACCATTGTGCGGCCAGAATGCATTCAGAGCTCCCCCACCCCAGATAGAGGCAAACACACTTGCAGCATCCATTGTGTATGTCGTTTCAGAAAGAAAAAAATAGTAATAGAGGTTTTTAAATAGCTGCTGGTTAGAGCCCTGAAGCCGGAATGTTATTTTCACCATATTACTGCCCTGTGGAATAGCTTATCACTGATTATGTTTATGCCAAACCCAGGCAGCAGTTGACATGATCTAATTAAATAGCCTCTGCTTTTTTATATTGGTTGCACAATGAAACAGATTAAGTTACCACTAACTGAAAAATTGTCTTTCAAGTGATGTATTATCTGACAATCTGAACCTTTCCATCTCTGAGAATAATTAATCACTGAGCTAATTTTCAAAATGAACTGCCAAATTATTTACTGGATTGAAATGAAAATAAATTGTCAAGGTAAAAGCGATTAGGCAATATTGTATAGCTTATTGCAGTTTGCTAGAAGTCTGGCAAATAAAATAGAGGAGCTTGAAATTAGGTTACTTATCAGATACAAAAATAACTGCTTGTATTGCCTTATAGCATCCTATCAAATTTTCAACCTGTTTTTTTTTTACCATTGTATTCAACGGTCACATCCCTTAGAACTCTGCAAATGTCAACATTTTTGTATCTTGATATCCATCAACTGTTTTCACGGGGGGGACTGGGAAGGGAGAGGACCCCTCTGTTCTACTACAAAGTACCATTTGATAAGTATGTCCTTGGAGGTATTGCCAGCTGTTTTATGGACTAAACAAATGCACTGACATGATTGAATTGATAAAGCTGCATTTTCAAATATGTTGACACAGCCTGTTATTTATGTATTACTGTATATACTGTATTAAAACTGCATGGAAGCTTTTCATTGATATGTTTTTCTTCTGATTTTGCCAGGTTACCTGTTTCTGATACCTACAATTATTTAAAGCTCTACTCTTCAGTATAAAGGAGGACACTGACTGTGGCAGGGGGTAAGTATGTGTATTTGTTAAATTGATCTGTCTGTTGAGAATGGTACATGGTAACTTTGAGGAATATGCTCACAGTCAATAATGATCTGGTAAATATTTGGTAACAATCTACTGTTTACTAACACACCTCTAATTTGTCCCTATTTTGTTGGCCAGTCTCAGATGTATGACCCCACTAACTAGTAACCATTAGCATAAATGGGTGTAGTTTTATCTAGATATAGTTTAATTTGTGTAGTGTGTACTGAACTGAGACAAATGGCATAAAGTGTATTTTTTATATGATGAGGTTTGTTTTAAATTGAAGCTCCCAGGGATATGTGTTACTATTTTAAAGAGTAAGTGCTAATTCAGGATCAGTGTTCCTGGTTAGCTGGTAACCAAGGACGCTGATCTCTCTGCAAGTGGCCGAAGCCAGCCGTAACATCACGGTTGGCTCTGCCCAGCTGTCTGAAGCAGACTGTCGGCCGGCCAGCGGCCTTGGCCAGCTTCGGCTTTCAGCGCGGCTCAGCCGAGCCGAGGCATATGCGATCGGCTCGACTGAGCCACTCGGCCAAGTTCGGGAGCTGTACGGGCTATAGTGAATAGCCCCTACAGCAGCCCTTCGGTTCTACTGAACCGAAGGGGTCCTGCGGCCGAAGCTAGCCAAAGGATCGGCCGAAGCTACGGCTAGATCCTTCGGCTGCTTCGTGAATATACCCTTGAGTCTGATAAGCTAAGGCTGTCTCCTCAGACTGGAGTCACTTCAGAGATTTGCCTATAGAGGTCTATGATGGTTTACTGTACAAGTGTGACCAGTGGTAAAGAAGTTTTGGCTGGAGAATATAATATCGTAGCAGGTCCAGATTGTCAGACTCAAGTAGAAAGTAGGCAGGGCTAGGCAGGGTGGGTAAGTATACTTCATCTGAAACTACACTTATCCTTTAAGTATAGCACTTGCATTTTAATATATGTAATTAAACAATCTAACATTTTCTGAGTGGTTACTGCTGTTTGGTTATCAAAAGAAGGTCTGAAGGGTACCCCTAGAAATTGGATATTCATATATAAACTGTTGAAATATCTATTATGTCCTGTAGAAAATTTACAAAGTTTGCTTTTTACTGTATCAGGACAAATGCATACTTTGTCTAAGTGAACATGCTCTGAATGAATCTCTATGGACAAATAAAGAGTGTCTCCATTGGCATCAAGCAAAATGCGAACATTTTGCTTTGAGCACTTAGGAAGCTTCAAGAGACCTGAACCCTCGGGAACCAGAGCTTCCAACTCTCTCTCCCTGCTGCTTGTCATAAACAAGGCACCTATTAAATACTTACCTATTACCAGGTTTGGTCCCTCGTTGATAATATCTCTGTGAGGTAAAGGTGCTGTCTGACTGCTTGCATAGCCAATCAGTAATTCTGCCGCACAGAGATTCCACTTGACCATAACTAGGAAGTAGCACACTGCCTGTGCACTGAGGGGACCTGATTCTGGTAGTAGATATGTATTTAAGAGGTCTGATTGAGAATGCTTGATAGGAAGCAGCAAGAATGGGTTGAGAAGCTTACTGTAGTTTCCTTAGGGGTTTAGTCGGGCCGATTTTGCCCTGAACCCAGGTGACAATTTTGTCACACATAGCACACCAGATGCATGAGAGAAGGTTCTCAACATGACTCTAAGCTGATACTGTTTTCACACTGGAAAAATAATACAGGTGTCAGAATCTGTTTCCTTGAGCTGTTTCTCCACAATCCATATGAGTAGAAAAATGGACAAAGTCTAAATATTATTACCAGTTGAGTGAGTAACATCGTAAATGAACATGGTGACATTTTGTAGGGCATGCACAGCTGCTCGAGGTTGTTTCTGATCCAGTTTTGATAAATTCCCTTCACTGTAGTTTATAGTCCTACCTTTCAATAGAAAATGTAAATGAAAAATGAGCTTTGGTGCATGTATCGTCTTGTTTCTGTTAAACTGTGGTTGGGTAACATACAGTTCTTCAACTGTCTAGGAACTAGAGGTCACAGTAGTCTGGGAATGCCCTGCTAACATTTTGCATGCCTCTGTTGAAGTTTGCCTTTCTCTTGCTCATTATACGTCAAGTTACAGCTGGAACTCAGCTGCAGGTATCCTGTTAGAAACTCAGCTTTTGCTGCAGTTGCTGAATGGGCTTATTGTGGACAGAGCAACTAATTGTCTCTGGAATACAGGTACATTGTTCAACCAGGGTGAGTAAATAACCTCAATTCATCAAAGATCCTCTATGCTGTTTTTCTCTTGCAGAATTTACCATACGGAAGGTCTCACTGCAGAGCCCAAGTGAGCTGAAATACTGCATTGCAGGCACTGTGCTAAGCCCTAGCTATTTAATTGCTGGCTAGTAATGCAACAGGGAACATCTCTCCTCGAGCAATTCTGTAGCATGAATATGATTACTGAATACAAATTCATTAATCCTCTTTTATCTAAAACATGAGTCAGGATAATATATATTATTAAAATGTTTATTATTGTATACACTGTCATAGTGTAATACTGCACACAAGGAAAGGATTTTGGTTAACTTTAAGTTTTAATTGTTCTTTTTTCGTTTTCTAATATGGAATCTGGTTATTTGGCCAAAGAGAAAAATAAAAACATGGTTGTACTTCATTTGTAAAATCAGTGTACGTTCTGGTACTTGGAAGTGTCTCTCTGAGTAAGTTATTGCCCTACTTGTTTGTAGTTTTGCTGCATGATGAAAGCATTCTTTCCAGTATAATCCATTCTGTGCTATTTCATTGCTCACTAAATGATTACTTGTTTCCTGTAAGAATATAATTGCATCCTGTTAGAACTTACTCTGACTGCAATTTTCAATGGATGGATTGTGACACTGCTGCTGTTTTGCACCCTGATTGCTTTACCTCGCTTCTTTAAAAGGGGTATTTAATTCTTGAAGAAATGTGTTACCTAATGTAAAACTATGATGTGTTTTCTGTAAGGGTACATTTTGGGTTGAGAAAACATTTACTTTAATGTCATTTTTGATGAGACTTTCATGTTTGTTCATATTTGTTCTGCCCTATATTCATTAATTCTTTCCTTTAGTGGTCATCAGTATAGAGAGGTGTATAGTCAGCTTTCCTGCTAAATGGCTGACGACTTTTTAAAACATCAGCACAGAGTAGCTTTATTTTCATTCGGCAGATAACATTCACATGTGTATGTAAAAAATAAAATATAGATCACTTTTAAACAAGATCATTTTCACATTAAATAATGAGTGAAAATAAAACACTAATTTAATGGAATATTACTACATCCCAGAGTTGTTGTTACCTTTAGTAGGTGTACCAGTAGTAGTAGTGGTGGTATTGGTAGTAGTGGTCATAGTAGTGGTCGTAGTAGTGTTAGTAGTAGTGGTATTAGTAGTAGTGGTAGTAGAAGTAGTGGTAGTAGTAGTACCTACAGTAGCTAGTGCCCCTGCACATGCTATGCGGATGTGAATAAGGATAGGTATAATATGCTTGAATGTGCCAAGAGATGTTACCTCCTGAGTTTTCTAATTTGCCCTTCATGTTTGTAAAATGTTTTATGTCTACTTGCAGTCCAGAGCTGGAGAAATGATGAGAGGTGAAATTTTACCTCCAGTTGATTCCAATGCATTTCTCATAAATCTCACTTTCGCCCATCCCTCTAGGGATAAGAAATTTTGCTCAGTCACCTGGAGGCAAATTTCAGTAATGTTTCACCAAAGCAGTTTAGCTGAAGTTTCGTCCTTGAGATTGCTGACATCACACACTGTATATTTATTCATCAGACTGGATATCACCTCACCATTATTATTATATTATTTTGTATAATTTTTTTGCACTTTAAACTGTTTTGCTTTGAGCACGTGTTAGGTTTGCCTGTATGTTCTTGCTAGTAATTTAATCATTTATCACATATATTAATTAACTTGTTGTTTGTTATGGAGTTTTGTCATCCCTTGAATGGAACAAAGCAAGCTAACAGTATCTGTTAAAGGTCGTTCCTACCCAGTTTCACTTTTCTGAAAATATATACCAGCCAGGCCTTCCTTCATAGGGATACATCCAGAAAAAGGCAAACAAAAAGGTTCAGTCTTCTGACAGAAGTCTCATAGTCTGTTGAACACCACAGACATTTCTGCTTTCCCATTTCAGCAATCACCTAAATATTTTAGGTGCTAGAGGATGTGACCACATCTTAACCCTTATATTTTGTATATATATATCTATATATATATATAGATATATATATACATACACACACACACACACACACACATATACTGTATATGTCTTCATGAGCATATAAGAGGTGCAGGCAGTGACTTTTACAGTACAGTGGAATGCATCCTTCCAATGCGCAGCCTACCATATCCGCATGGAGATATAATTCCTGCAGGTGTCATATGTTCAGCAGAAGCCAGTAGTCAGCAGAAGTGATTAACAAGATGTAAAAATTGACCTGATTTATGTAGATCCACTCAGCTGTAGCACCAGGCCTGAAATTAGAAGGGACTGCTGAATGCTAGTGACCTGGACCTGTCTGGGCATGGAGCGCCCAAGGCTTATATAATTAGGTACTGGAGAGAAAGAAAGCCATTGCATTGAATTCTATCCAAGAATGCAAGAGTAACTGATACAGAAATGAATACTGAGATAAAACGAATAGGGTTCTCTAGTTAAATGTAATTTATGATACATAGCATTTTCTGACACAGACTTAAGCTTTAAATGGTTTTTTTTTCATAGTAGGACATAAACCTGAAATGTTAATTACTTAAAATTACATTAGTTAGGAATTGATTATGATTTCATTTCCAGTATGTAACTGCAGACATCTGTGATCAAGGACTTATTTATATCACAGATATATCTCTAGTGCATAAAATCTGCCAGTAGTAGAGTGAAACAGAAAAGAACATTTTAGAGTGCCTAGAAAACGATTGCAAGATATTCAGCTGACTACAGAGGTTTCCAAGGCTTGAGAGCTATTTATACTGGATGTGAAGTTTGTCATTGGTTGTTTATGTGATAGATAAGTGGGACAAATGAACCAATTGGATGGTCAATTAGGAAGTACATTAAGTTATTGGATTCCATAGCTATGAAATAAGCTGTGTTTGTGATGTTGCCTTGATGTATATGAAAATAATGCATTTAGGGGATTATATAGAGGTATATTGAATGGTGATTGTGGAGGTCTGGATATAGTAAGTTCTATGAAATATATGAGGATACCAGATAATAGTGACAATACACATCTAAAATGGGATGGTCATATCAAAATAATTTACTAAAGATCGTATGCCAAAGAAATTGTAGGAGGCAAGATTAGGTGAAAAGACATATTATAAAACCCAGAGAATCGTGGTTGGATTAAATCAATAAGGTTACAGGGATGATTGGAATCAGGAGGTGCACTATGGCCAAGGATAGTTGAGCTCTTGTAGGAAACCATAACTCATAACAAAAGCATTATCAGTTCAGAGGAAGTTAGTATGTTTTGTTTTCTTTTAAAGGAGAATTGTACTTTCAAAGCCAAAGATGCCTTGACTTGCTTTTTATAGAATAGTTTATTGTGTTCCTTTCATCATAGCCTGTAGCTTGTCAAGCTTCTATGTACATTCTGCTCTGCTAGGGAAGTGGATGCTCTTGGCCTCCACTAGAGTGAGAAAGAGAGATATGGTTCTCATTCAACCTAATGCAAAACCCTTCTCCTATCTCTTAACTCCCACTAGGGGTGCTTGGCAACTGAATTTGTAACGGCACAGTAGACTTTAGAATAATTCAGTCTTATGTTTTTGTACAGCCTGCAGGGACAATGGAAGTTAAAGTATTTGCAGCATTACAGTGTTAGTATAGAATTTGCTGGTGTTGAAGAATTGTCCATACATCACAAACAGCCTAAATTAAAGTTAAAATCCTTAATTTATTGAAATTGTAATGCAGCCTCATTGCATCATTTGTATACCTGTTGATGTTTCTATATAATAAACCCCACTCCTGACTGAAGAAACCCTGTTTGCCCATATTTGGCCCACCTAGATAATGAACAGTTCATTTCAATTCAAATTCCAATTGGAAAGATGACATATGCATACACTATGACCCTGACTAAAGCCTTTTCACTTTCAAAGCAAACTTTAATGTATCTTAGTGCATAAGGTAAAACAGAGGGACATTCACTTTGAGGCCCCATTCACACACGAATCGGCCAGCACGTACAGCTCCGTGCTGCATGTGATTAGTATGCAGCCCCTGTCCTTCTCTATGGGGCTACGCGACCGTACGCCCCCCTACGCTCACCTCAATTGCAGGCTGTAGGGGTGTGGGTTTTCTGTCCGGGACGCATACAGGATCCATTCCGGCGGTGTATGAATACGATCCCCCGCACCCCTACGGACCTGCAATTGAGGTGAGCGTAGGGGGACGTACGGCCGCGTATCCCCATAGAGAAGGACGGGGGCTGCGTACTAATCACATGCAGCACCTGTCCTTCCTGGCAGCTGCTTGTTACGGCCCCGCACGCAGCACGAAGCTGTACGTGACGGCCGATTCGTGTGTATAAAGCCTAAAGCCTAAAAAGAATTCCCAACCATGTGCAAGGAAAACTGAAACAACTGGATTTTTCCTTGCCCATAACTGGATGTTTAAATCCAGCACAAGTTTACCTAATCATCAAAGGGAACAAAGCTTCACCGTATTTACTAATCTCAGTGAACATTCATTTTAAAAGTGAACATGTTCTACTCCTTTAATCAATCTGCTTTTTGAGTTTTGTAAACTGATCAAATTAGGTTTAGAAAATTTGAGAAAAAAAAGCCTAATGAGCCTAATTTATGGTTTTAGGGGAATGCAGAATAGCAATATTCAGTATTTGAAATAGTTACCAGACTTAAAAAGGAAACATACTTTTTAAAATTGTAATTTAGTCCTTACCATTAGGAATACAGAACGAATATGTGAGCAAAGATTCTAAAGCATTTTAAAACAGATCTAACCATAACATCTCATATAAGCTTAAAAGTAGAACTGAAGCTAAACTTTTTTTTAATGCTTTGGATAGAGAAAGAGAGGGTTGTAACGTGATGGAAATCCCTGTTGGTTAACAGGGTCACGAGAACTAGTGTCCCCACTGGAAGATTCCCCATCTATTCCACCAGGACAAATTAGAGAGGGTGACTCTCCCTAGCGAAGACACGGATAGCAATAGAAACCTGACAGGGGTACTAATCACCCTCCATTTTATCCAAAAACGTTAAAAAAAAAAAAAAGGTTTTGGCTTTAGTTGCATTTTAACATGTTAAAGTGGACCTTCCAAATGGAAAGTCCCCTTTTTTCTCATGTTCTCTTCACAACACTTTACTCTAAATTTACAGTCGCTTTAAATATCTTTTGTAAATATAGTAATCAATCAGCATACATTATATAGTGTGCAAAGAGAGCAAATTAATATTGTACCTGCTTGCTGAATGGAGAACTGTGCTCAGAAAGATGAATAGAATCAACATTCATTTGACTTGAAATAGTGTAATAGTGTCTTTCCCCTTCCTTTCTTGCCATACAATACAGCCCTTTCACCAGGCCACACTCTAAATGTCTCGACTTATTGCAAAGTGCTTAACTGTCCTAAAAATAGAGCGTTTGTTGGAGCTCAATAAGGAGCAACTGGAATGATTTATTTGAAAATAACAGGAACAATGATACTCTGTTGTGAACTACAGTTCTGCTTCTGTTTGGCATGCAGAATCCTGTACACTTAATATAGAAAGACTGGATTATTTTTTAGCAGCAGGAAGTATCACATTTAGTAGGCTGGTCATTATGAATTAAATATAATTTAACCCATCAACCAGTGGCTGCATTAGTTTTCTTCTTCATCTTTTTTTGCCTTTATTTTCACTTGGTGATCCTGCTAGTAACACACTTCCTGTCCTACGGTGACAACATTTACTCACTGAACTGTATCTATGAAGTAGCAGCTGCTGATTTTGACTTAAAACACCTTCTTCCATAACCCATGGGGGATGTGTTCTGCAGTTTACATAGTAGAACTTAGCAGGGCTGTTGAGACTCCATGGGGTTTCAGTGCAGCACAGACAGAGAACAAGGGTAGTTATGAGCT
Source organism: Nanorana parkeri (assembly GCF_000935625.1). NCBI lineage: Eukaryota > Metazoa > Chordata > Amphibia > Anura > Dicroglossidae > Nanorana > Nanorana parkeri. The sequence goes on from NW_017307117.1 coordinate 158,871, forward strand.
CACTGGATTTATGACAGGATTGGGTGGTATAGGTTAAGAACAGATAGTGCATTGTGATTGCTAATGGGCACCCTTGTGTTACTGGTTTCATTTGGTTACTAAGCACTTGAGTTCTATGACTTAAAGCTAAACCCTACTTCTGGGGAGCACAAGGCTTAGGACCATGGTGAGGTTAAAGGAAACCTAGCATAAGATTAATTTGGAGGCTTCCTTTGCTTTGCCTGGGTTTGACATCTGACATTGAACAAGGAAAGATCAGGAAAGTCAGATATACATCAGAACTTGTTATTTGCTAAGCCAGAGGTTTAGTATGGCAGGTGGGCAACTAGCATTGGCAGAACTAGAGCTCAATGCTAGCAGCCTATATATTTTACAAATTTAGAGATACTTTGTATCTCTAAATTTGTGAAAGCCTGGCCGTTAGTAACAAAGTGAAACTATAAACAGTGGGGCACACAGGTTAGCCTTTTGTGGCTAACAAAGGTAAAAGCATCCTCCTTATGGCACCTGTTGTTAGTTAGGACTTGTTTAACATTGTAAATGACTGACAGGCTTGCTTTTAGCAACAAACCTTAAAGCCCATTTCCACCTTTTCAGAGGTATTTTTAAAAAACATATGCCAGAAATGTACACAGAGGAGTCTATTCACGAAGCAGCCGAAGGATCTAGCCGTAGCTTCGGCCGATCCTTTGGCTAGCTTCGGCCCCAGGACCCCTTCGGTTCAGTAGAACCGAAGGGGTGCTGTACCGGCTATTCACAATAGCCTGTACAGCTCCCAAACCAAATAAATGGAGCTCAACATGTATTTGCTGTATTTGTTTTATCTGGAAATCATTTTTGTGATTTGTTATTTTTGTTTTGTTATTTCATGCTACTATGTCATATTTTTGTAAAGTTAATTTATTTACAGATTTGTAGACAGAAAGGGGCAGTCCTTAGGTCAAGCAGTCAAATGCTTCTCAAATATTGAGAAATACTTTTAGGAAGTGTATTGTGATATATCCACAGCTATTAATTCACTCCTTTGTCACATAATACAATAAAATTAAAGGGAACATGTTGCTTTATTCTGCATGGCCCAACTAGCTGCACATACTTGCCTTGCTTCCCCACCAAAGTTGCAGAGCACTCTCTCCCCACCCCATATGATAGCACTGGGTGCCTATGGTATCAATCACCAAGCATCAGTGTTGTCACATGGGAGAGAAGAAAGTTAGTCACATGCCGGCCCATACCTGGAAAGGCAGAAGCAGCAAAGTGAAGGGGAGTATGTGCTGTTGGTGGAGCAGCTGTTAAATTGATGCTTTACCCTGAATTTCTTTCAACATAACAAAACAGCAATCCTTTTTGAATGCTATCTACAGGTATTTGTCTTTGTGAGGGTATTTGTGTGTAAATGGGGAGGGGATGTCAAGGTATTTACTGCTAACTACCTTATTACACATTGCCAATTGATTCCCAATCTGATCATATCTGGTTTTAAAATACCTATACAAATATAATCAAAATGCCACTCTATGCTATTCTTGGAATAACCATAATATACTCTCTTAATCAATAAGACATTAAAAAGGGCATTGCTAATGTGCAGTTGCCCATTGCAGGCAATCAAATTTCTGCTTACCGATGCCAGATCAGGGAATATCAATTATTTAGCATTTTGTTTTTCTTTGTGGGTTTCTTTCCTCATCTCAAAAAATATTTGTAGAATAATTGGCTTTCAAACTAATTGACCCTTGTGTGCATATATGCCTGTTTTAAAGACATTGTACTGTAAAATCCTCTGGAACGGGTATTGATATAAATGGCTTATTGTACCCCATAAAGTACAATAAGCCAGTACAATACAATATGTGTTGCAATGTAACTACTGAAAATAAATTCACAATTATTTGTCTGTGATTGCAGGTTTGTGGTTGGAGGAAGCATGACGGATAACAGGCAGGATGAGCCCAATCCATCGCACTGGGCACCAGGGCAGCTCACTGAGGCCTCACCTCTCCCTCATGCCACAGACATGAAGGAACAAGGAGGAGCAGGAGATGGGTTAGTCCACAGCTCAAATGGTATTCCCTTCCGAGAGTCAGAAGAAAGAGGATATGGGGAGCGGGCTCTCCGAGACTCCCATCCTAGAAGCAAGGAAAATGGCATTAATGGAGAAATGCCATCTGCGGATTCAGAAACAGCAGGTATTTAAAGAGTAAATGAATATATATTTTTTAAATTGCTGTAATTCTTTCTTTCTTATAGCGATGATTAATAAATGTTTATTTTTTTATATGTACATCAAAGAGAACTTGTCTGTTTTGTCCATAGCAATCAATCAGATTCCAGCTGTCATTTTACTAGTACAAGTCTAAAAATGTTTATTCGTCTTACTGTTAGTTTATAGCACTCCCAATGTGCTTACACTATAAAAGGAAATGTATAGAGGTAAAGAAATTTGGCAGCAGAAGTTGCGTTATAGGTTACAGTGTAGTAATGGGAAAAGTCCAGGGACATCAGTTGGTGGGAGACATAGGAATCAGAATACGATTTTTTATGCTTTTCTATAAAGTTGGGTTTTAAGAGAGTTTGTACAGCTTAGAGGCTTGATGATTGATGGCCTTGAGACAGGGTTTCAGAAGATAGGAGCAGCTTGAGGGAGGTCCTAGAAAAATAAATGAGAAATGGGACCAGAAAAGGAGTGAAAAGTTTGGGAGCAGAGCAAAGGCTGCAGTTGTGTGTTTACTGTGTGTTTACCTGAAACCTAAGGGGTGGTATAATAAATGTGTGCTGCATGAAAATCTTTTGTTGCCCACAGCAACCAATCAATGTCATTGACCAGGATTACAAATTTAATAATTTATTAGTTCAGCCACTAAATGTGATGCACTGTTGTTGTGAGTATGTCAGTCCCTTCTTTCCAAAGAAGAGAAACCACCACTTTTCACCACTTGTTTTCACCACTCAAAGATTGTGCTGAGTATTGGGAGTGTAAGGAAGAGAGGCAGATATACCAACCATATGATGTTCTTGATGAGGGTTCTGTCCGCTGTAGATACCTTGAGGCTGTATGGGGGCACTGGATTGATGCAATAATTAATCTGATTAGGTTTCTTGGATAATACTGTTTTTTTTTATCACAGTATGTGAAAAATAAAAAGTATGAACAAATAAACTTTTGCACGAGTGGGATTATTTTCAACAAATCTAACACCGTGAGGCTGTAAGCGCTATATTTTTGATTGATCTATTTGTAAGGCCCACCGCCTAAGTTGTTAGCAGCTAGTCTAGCAAGTCCGGTTATTCTTGTTTTCTTCGCCCATAAGCGCAGGTTTTTGTTTTTCATTTCTAGCCTGTGCCTTAGTTCAAACAACCTACCTCAAAGGAACAACACACTCAAGAAGCGGTATACCTTCAACAGAGGCCTGGTACAGAATCTGCCTGAAGAGGTACCACTTTATATCTAAAGGTTTCACGCAGCCCTTGGGTTGTTGATCTATTAATACAGTAGTCTTTGGGCACTATCCAAGTGGCAGGTTCTACTCTCCCGCCCTAGCCCCCTATTCCTCTTGGAAGATGCTAATTGTGCAGTGCTGGAAAAAGTGTGTGCATGTTTCATATTACACTTTGTTGTATACACAGCATTTACTAGCCACTGCAGAGTTTGTTGACTTTGTAAAGCCCCTTTTATTGTCTCCCTAGAGGCTTCCTAAAGGATTCAGCTTATTAGACTACAATTAGATTTATGAACCTTAGCTCTCACTAAAGCTCCAATGTTGCAGTCATTTTTATTTTGTTTTTGAAGCACATGTCGTTGACCGTGGATAGATTGTTAAAATTAATCCTTAGCCAGAGGCATCAAACTGCATTGCTGAAATTCTCTGAAGTATGAAAAGGTCAGCCCTGGTGCCATTTAGATTTTGTTATGATGTTTGGCTGGAGGGAATGAGCTATTCTAGGTGTAAATATGTTCCTTTTGCCATTTGGTTATTTTATACGAGATGGTGGTGCCAGTTACTGATGCATTAACAATTAAATAAGGAATTATGAGCTAGAAACGATGCAATGTAGATGGGAGTTTTTCACCACTTTGAGATCCTGTTTCAGATTAATAACCAGCAAAGCCTACCTGCTGTTCATACAGAGCAAAAACAGTATTTGTGTGTCTTAGACTAAAATGTTGTGAGAATATTACAATGAACTAGTGACATCACTGAGACATACATGTTTGAACTTGTCTAGGTAACAAGTTTGCTTAACAGCAGGCGTCTCAAAGCATTTGTACTTACCGCCCTGCTCTCCCACTGCATCGTGCCATCCCTTTCTCACCAAGACAGCTATACTATCCAGGCACCAGTCAGCGTGATTATATGTTCATTGTAACACCCCTCACAGTGAGCATTAGCAAATTGTTCTATAAGACATATGAGTGAGCACCTTCCCTAGCAAAGGTAGCTTCTGTCTGTGTGAGGGAGACATCACAATTTGACATTGTATCCTGACAAGTGTCATATTATATTATGCAGATTTATTCATGTGATCCCCGCTCCTCCTGGCTCCATCAGGCCTGCCAGACTAGTCCCTGCAGCCTCTTCTCCCCTTGGCAGTTGAAGGACCTCTGATGTCATCATGTCTAATGTAGGTTTCATAGACCTGCATTAGATGTGAGGGACATGCCACCAGCCAGAGCAGAGGGGGAGAAGAGAAGAGCACTGATCACCTGGGGAACAGGGTTCAGGTGAGGAAACCTGCTTTACTGCAGAACCTAAAGGAAAAGGAGCACTGAACCCTTGCAGTGTGGGATTAGCCCTACTGCAAGGGTACTTCTTTTGTTTCCCAGGAGACGGGCTTTAATGCCTAGCATCAAAAGAAAGCCCAGTGTGTCTCCTAATTAAGAGCAATTATCAAAATAATTTCTCCATAACATAAATAATACTTAAGTCAATACGTGGGTTTCATTTGCCAGGCATAATTTGGCCAAGCTGGGTGCATGTAAATATTTAAAGCTGATACATTTACTGTATATTTTGTGCTCACACAACTAAAAGCACTCTTTTTTTAAGTTGTATGAGGAACACAAACATTGAATTACTACAAGATAAACAGCTACTGACCCATCTAAAGCTATTAAATGATTTGTATAAACATTTGTACCATTTATTTCTGCTAAAGAAATAACTTGTTACACAAATAGTGTGCCCCTCTGCTCTGATTACTGATGGGGGTTTGATTTTCTAAAGATAGGCTGTTCACTTTGCAAGGGTATTTGCAATTTGCACATGACGTTTACCCATAGTTTAGTGAGTATGGAAACAGAAATACTGTTATTTCAAGTTTCTGTGCACATGTTTTGGTTTTCTTTGCAAAGTGAATTCTCACCATATTCACTAATCTAAAAGAAAACTTCCCCTGCAAAGTGCAAATTCCCTTGCAAAGTGAACAGCCTATATGCCTTTAGTAGATCAACCCCATGAAGTCTATTACCTGATTCCCTTCACAATTCTATATAGTTCTTAAACTAGCTTGGCATAAGTTAATATATCGTTGGGTTCTTCCCATAGTCCGGATGTGTATGCCATTTCTTCTTGTACCCCTGGGCCAAAAGTTTGCTTGACCACTCATTTTTAATGTGTTTATATTTTGATACCTTATTATTCTCAGAATTGCTCAAAGTTCTCAGTATATCTTGTTTATAACATAATTTTATTTTTTTTAAATAATTAAATATGACACTAATATCTTGGTTCTTAGATGGCCAAAGGTTCTCACAAGAGAGTGTGCTTGCTAGTTACATGTGAATTGACTGTCTCATTTGTTACCGGCACAAGCCTTCGAGTTGTTTGTATGCTTAATTAGTTAACTTATTAGCTGCCAGAAAGCAAAACTGACTGACTGCTAAGAATCAGGAATCTGGGGTGCCTTTGAGCCTGAAGTCCAAGTTGGGGAATGGAAGAGTATTAGGGGTGGCTGCTTAATGCTGTGTGCTTGAACTTAAAGTCACTCCAAAGTCATGTGTGCCGAGTATATGTACATGACCATGTCTAGAACTGCTGTACCTATGTTGTCACATAGGTACATTTTCAAGAATGTAACCTGCCAATGTAAACTTTTAATTTATTTATTTTTTACTTTAAACATTGGAACACTCAATTCACATCCTGCATTGTACTCCCATTGAGGAGAACACTGTGTTCTTAGTTTTAAACTTTACTTACTCTGAAATGGCGTTTAGCATAGAACAGTGGGCTGCAGTTCCATAAATACCACTTACCTCACTTACAGTAAAGATATGACATATTGCATATAGCGTTTACATTTCCCTGCTGTCTTTTAACGCTTTGTAAGAGGTTGGTTATTGTTAAAGATTTATTTATTAGCATGATCGTACAGCTATACATGTTTGCTTTGCTGATAGATGCTTATATGTCACTATTTGAGTGTTTCCATGTTAAACAAAGATCACAGTGATTTTAGGACATACTATATTAATCCTTCCAGTCCTTTAGCTGCAGCTCAGATGAATCCCCGTGGCATTAGTTCTAGTCTGTACTGCTAATTCCTGACACCTGTCCCTTACTGCATGTTCTACTGGTAACAGGACTGCATGATGCTTTGTATATATTAAACCGTGATATTTAATTTTTTGCATATTTAAGGAAGAGTTTATAAATTTGCTTCATTTTGCATAATTTCTATCGTTGGGCAATACGCAAAAATGTCCAGCTCTTCCCAAATATGCATATTTTCATCCCATTTTAGTTTCTTAGTTCTATCAGGAGCCCTTTCCTGTTTATGGGTGTATTGGCCAGACATTTTCTTGATTTTAAGAGTAGCCTTTGTGTGGCACAATTGCTAGCTTGATTGCTAGCTCTTAATACTGGTCATAGTGTAGTGGAAAATTCAGACAAGATGCCAATTGGCTTACTAGCATTCTTTTAGGAAGAATAGTGTCCTAGCTAGGAATCAGGACCTTGGCGAGAGTGGTTAGCACTTATCCACACATTGTTATATAACTCACCCTTCTTGGACATGTGTAAAATATAACACAAATACCATTACTACAGTAACTATTGCTTCAGGATCCCACCAGCCACATAAACAAATTTGATTACATGATCTTGGATCAAAGAAAGGCTTGGAGTCCAGATTGCCTGATCCTTCTGCTCAATAGAGATCACATGACCAAATGCCTAGAAATGTAGCCATATGACTGACCATGATATTTTTTGGCAGCTGTTTCTGTAGCCGGGGCAAGTATTTTGAAGCCTCTTTTAAATTTTTACTTTAAGGGACTGCAGTTAGCATAGTGGAGTTGGCATGGTAGCGGGAGGGCAGGCTCATATGATAAGAGGTCACTCTAATTATTAATTTAAGAAAATAATTATTAATGAATTTAAATAAATTATTAATTTATAATACATATAATAAATATGTAAAGTGTAAGACATCAAAGAAGCATAACTACCAATCATCGCGCTTGCGTTACAAACTTTTAGTGATCTCCTATGAATGACCCCAATTTGACTAAACTTACTTTACCTGGAAGAAGCTTACAATGAGAATTTGAAAGATTCATAGTTCATGTAATCTCTACAACAAAACTCCATATATGCCTAATGTTGCAAAGAGTGACACCCCACTCAAGTTTTTGTCGGTATGTTCTGATATTTTCCAGGGCGTTGTAGAGAGTCTAGTGGATGGCCGGTAAACAAAGCTGAAGCATTTCATGGTCACAGTAGGGGGCTGTGGGTGAATTTTGGGAGAGGGAAGTCTTTAATAAGGTTATTTTTAAATAAGGAAACAGTGTGATCAAACCCACTAGAGACTTTAATATGTGATTGTGGACAATAGTATTCATCCATTTATTCCACATTGGCAAAGAATTCAATTTAAATGTTTTAGGTTGCAGTGCCCAGTTTAATGTGCTTTGGTAACATGTTAGATTATTCTTTAGTTTTTAACCAAATGATATGATTATTATTATTGTTATTATTTTGCATTTTGGTTACAGAAATGTGTTTGTCTAACTACAGTTTTATACGCAGTAATTAATTGTTTATTGGTGAATCATGTTTGGTAAATACTGAGCTATATTGTATTGTGCAGTAAAAAGGAAAATATTGTTTATGTGTAGCAAAATGTTTTAGATGAGCAAAGCCTGTTTATATGCAAGGGTTTATAGATGTCTCAGATAACTGGCAAGGATTTGAAATTCATCTCTGTTCTTGGTTACAAGCCCAAAATCAGCTGCTTTTTTCCACTGTTGTCATGACAACCTTCCAGCCACACTTACATTCTTTTTGCTTTCGTGCTGCAGGACAACCAAACTCAATAGCTTATGCAGGGCAAGAATATCACTAACGCCAAAGCATCTGGAATGAAATTGGATTGTTTGACACATTTTCTTACCTCCAGAGTAATGCAGACTGCTTACTTTCAACCACTTGCGATCTTTGGGTGAAAAAAGTGTTCCTCACATGCTGTAAAACATGCTTAAAGTGAGACCCCACATTTACTGGAAAAAAAGCAGTCACCTCTATGTCAGCTATATACATTTCATTGGAGACCTTTACTGTTTTTTTCCTGTATTTTAGACAGTCCTCGTCACTGCTCTTGCTGAAAGTTCTAAGTAGTAGAATCTGATATAGTCACATAATCAGTAATTATATACAGTGGATATAAAAAGTCTTTTGAGATGTAAAAAATCAGACCAAGATAAATGTGACCTATAATCTGCAATTCACTTTAAAAAAATAAAAACAAATAAACATCTTACAATAATGTGGTTGAATAAATATGCACACCCTTAAACAAATACTTTGTTGAAGCACCTTTTAATTTTATGGCAGCATCCAGTCTTTTGGGGTTGGTGTCTATCGGCATGGCATATTTTGCCCTGGGAATCTTTGCCCATTCTTCCTTGCAAAAGCGCTCCAAATCTGTCAGATTGCGAGGGCATCTCCTGTGCACAGCCCTCTTCAGGTTGCCCTACAGATTTTCAATTGGATTCAAGTCCAGGCTCTGGCTGGCCCTTCCAAAACATTGATCATGCTGAAAGGTGGAATTTTTCTTCATCTTCAGCTTTTTAGCAGGGCCCTGAATGTTTTGTGCCAAAATTGCCTGATATTTGGAACTGTTCATAAGCTTCTCCACCTTGACTAAGGCACCATTTCCAGCTTAAGAAAAAAAGCCCCAAATCATAATGCTGCCACTACCATGCTTCACTGTGAGTTTGGTGTTCTTTTAGTGATGCACAGTGCTGTTGTCGTGTGGGATAGAGTGGCAAGACAGAAAACCTTTTTTTACTGAGAAAAACATCCAAACCCGGCTACATTTTGCAAAAACCTACATCAAGCCTGACAAAAGCATGTGGGAAAATGTGTTATGGCTTGATAAGATCAAAATTGAACTTTTTGGCCATAATTCCAAAAAGTATATTTGGTGCAAAAGCAACAGTGAGCATCGCCAAAAGAACACCACATTTATTATAGGATATAGTAGTCCCTAGTAACCTAGTGGCCAGAAGGAGGAAACGCACATCTCGAAGTGTTAAATAGCATCGGTGCTCGTATATCTGCAATACACTGGAGAATTATCTTCAACGCCCTTCAAAAAGGTAAGTATTCAAAATTTTATTTTACAGGTAGATGTTGGCTGCATTTTGTGATTCCAGCCACAGGATCACTTTAGGTTATACATTATCATGGTATCTATAGGTCATTTTTAAATTAAACAAAATATTTTTTTGTTAAAGGAGAACTATGGGGTTAAGGCTTTTCCCCATAGTTCTCCTTAGGATAACAGGAGGACACAAACTAGCGTCCTCCCGTCACCCTAAACTCAGTATGTCTGGATCCGCCCAGCTGCGTGAGTGGCAGCTGGCTCTGCCTATCTAGAGGCACAGCCAGCTTTACCCGCCCCCTCCCCCATCCGATCCGCCAGTCAGCGCTGGCGGATCGGTGCCGGGGGAATCCAGCCCCTCCCATGTCACTGCAGAGGGCCGTGACAGGATGGAGAGGTGAGCGAACGCCGGTATCTGTTCGCTCACCTCCCGATCTACTGAGCCGACCTGTGACAGTCTCATTGTCACAGGTTGGCTAGAACTATGAGTAGTTCTCCTTTAATGGTGAAAGCATGTTGTAAGACATTCAGGAGGTATAATTTTTAGTACATATTTTCAAGGACATACCACATTGATTCATTTTTGCAGCTGATCCATTTCACTTGGATTTATTGGTCATTTTTAGTTTGCAGAAATGTTTTCGTTTTCTGCTACAGTATTGAGTAGCATATGCTTAGTTACTTCTTACATGTCATTTGATTCCATTGTTTTGTGTGCTCGCTTAATGTAAAAAAAAAACTCGCCTGCAAACCTAAGACTTATGTAACAGAAAATTGTATGACTGACACCTAAAGAGACACTGTCACCTTATCTATGCAGGGCAAAGTGACAGTTTCTCTGCAAAGAGCCCTCCTGTCCTATACTCACCCTACCAGTGCTCACCCTACCAGTGCTCCATCCTTCATCCTCCGCATCCATCAACAATATCGTTCGCTTCCAGATATAGAGAAGCATGTGACCTCTTCCCCCATGACAGTCCGCGGGTCTAGCAGCCTATCACTGTGCCCCGATCACTGTGACATGAGGAGTGATGTAATAGTTTTGTCAGGTCGCCAACACCAATGATTTAAGTGGTGCTGCAGAGGAGAAAGGTGCGATGAGGGATTGCTGGTAAGGTGAATATGGAGAAAGGAGCATACTGCAGAGGCACTGTCACTTTGAACAGTTTAGGATGATTACAGTAGACAGTTTGTCTGACAACTTTGGAGAGCCATGTTTTGACACATAACCCATGGCAGCCAGCAAAATTAGGGTGAAGAAATATAAACAAATCTAACAGAAATAATAAGTAACACAGAGCAAATATGTTTCATGTAAAACATTTTAGCGACTTTGTCGCTTTGCACATTTCCAGTAATGAAAAATAAATAAAGCCGTATGCCGAAGTCACAAAGCACAGTGTGAGCTGTTGTTCTTTCAGAAACATGTTGCAATTTTAGCTGCAAATAAGATAGCCAATGCTAAATATTGTTTTTAAATTAATATCCATGGTGCATTGGTAACACCAGTGGTGATTGTTACATGGCCTCTGGTTCCTGAAGCCCAGCAAGAACAATTTCTTTATTTCCCTTTGGTGCAACTGCATAAGCACAATTAGGATGTTTTTATTAGCTAGAATACAGAATACACTTTCTTGCTCTGGGGCAAAACAGATAATGTGAGGCATTTGTATGTATGGTGAGGGATTAAAAATGAAGTTAAGAGATGGGGCGCAGGTTCACATTTGGCTCTTTGCCCAGAGCAGTTTAGCTATGCCCCTGAGTCATAGATTAGAATATGTTTATAATTTAGGTGACAGACCAGCTTTACTATGGTTTAGTTTAACTGGTGGATGGGTGGGGAGCCCACTGTTTGGACATGAGCCATCCTAGAACCAATTAACAGCAGTTGCCATAGAAACATGTTGCGTCCTGCCAGCAAAAGAGAGTCATGTTTTGACTGCACTACACTGATGATAATTATATCCTCACTTACACTGACTCAGTTTTTGTATTTATAAATCAAGAGAAAAGCTTCTCATGTCTCAATAAATTGTATTATTTGTGTATAAGATCTGTACTATTTCAGTTTTGTCTCCAAAATATTCTCTTAAATATAACTATTACATAAGAAGTCCATAGTGCATCTCTTTTTCTATTAATCCGTCTCCCTGCAGTTAAAAGCAATTAATCTCCCTCCAAGTAACAACAAAGGAGACGTTGAATGCCAAAATCGTGCCACTAAGAATTGTTTTCTCTATAAGCAGTTGACTAGTTGTTGCCTCTTCTAGCGTCACACATTAGTATCGTACTTATGTTTTGTTTTATGTTCATCCTCATTTACCAATGTATATGGTAAGAGGTGGCTCTAGGTTGCCAGGACCAGCCAGAAAGTTGTTTTCATTTTTGAGTAGCACAGACGATTTAACATGGCTATATACTGATAAATACAGCTCACTGCAGCTTGTACTTTGTAAAGAAGATGTATCTGTTTAATGAGCTCCCAGACCATGCATACCTTTAAAATGGACTTAACGGATTTGTGAATTTCTTTAAACTGCGAATATCTATTTTTACTTGGACAGATGTCTGTAAACTGAATGTATCAGTCAAATGAAAATATTAAGATTCAGTCTTTTTTTTTTTTCTCACGTAGGAAATACATGCATTGGACCAGATATTTCTGTAGCCAAAGACTTTGGCATTTAGAGTTTGTGGTGTTTGCTCACTGATTCTTATAATGCAGCAATGTCAGCACTTCATGATGGTGCCCTCTAGTCTTTTCTTCCAATAATCCAATAGTTCCAGGTTCACAGATTTCAGGACCAAGCCATACAATCTATCATCAACAAATATTCAGATCTTAACTCCACACAGGGTGATTTTCCCTATAAATGTATTGAATTTGCCCTCACACAAAATGATTTCAGTTTCTTGATGCATTCCTTACAAATTTGTAGCACAGCAGTGGGGGTGGTGTTTGCTCTGAGTTATGTGTACCTTTTTATGGGTTATTGAAAATTCTTGGGTGAATAAACTTTCAGGGCAAACCCTGCCCTATACATTAGGTACATGATATCATCATTCTGTGGAAAGGTCCTTCTTCCTCCAGCTTGGAATTTGATTCATACTGTAATGATAACTTTTGGTACTACGTTTGTCTTTTACAGATCCTGACCTGTTGGTCTTTTTAGGTTTACATCTCTTTCATGACAATCATGGTCATATTTTGAGCAATGTGCATTTCAAGCCAAGCAATAGCAATTTCTACCTACACGCCAACAGTTGCCATGATCCTAAATTCATCCAGAATATTCCAGTTAGCCAATTTTGTAGGTTACGCAGGAACTGCACTAATGATAAGGACTATACCTTCAAGGTTACATTTAAAGAGAAAGGTTATAAATACAAGTAAACTACTTTGTTATCTGCTTTCAACAAATATGGAGAATAGTTTTAGATTATGTGCACAATACAGTACTCCCAGTTTCTGTATTTTAGACAGACTATGGGGTATCCTAAAAATGGATCCCATTTTATATTGTAATTTACTAGACAAACCTGCAAAGGTGTTCTGTACACTAATATTATTGTCCCTAACAAACTAATATAATTTTCCCCTTCTATAGAATCCTTTATAACATTGTTCAACTTATGTTTAGCTTTCAAATGTGGGAAGTTCAGTTGTGGCATGTGCGATTTCATATTACACAGAATTATTTTTTTTACCAACAACAAAAGTAGATGCTTGAAAATCAAAGAGTTCATTGATTGGTTACCGATCTGTCTGCCCTGTGTCTAATAAGAGTGTCTTCAAAATGTATTAAAGTGGTGTGAAGACCTCTTCAGGACAGAAAGGGAGTGGTCACTGTTCACAAACAATCAGGTTTTTTAAATATCTATTTATTAAATTTTCAAATATCAAGTATACATAGAAACATATAAATACAAACAATCAGGTTCACGTTAAATGAGCTATACACATTTTTGACTAGCTATGCAAATGGAACATAAGTTGTAGTCTACGTGCCAAATTTCACAACTTGAATTTTTCCATCCATGCATACTATGTCTTCTGTTTAAACTTCAGTGGTGTACCGACTTTAAACTTTGTAATGATCTGCAAAAAGTAGTAAGCTTAGAAATGTATCTGCCTGTGACACAGTGGTGGTATTGCCTGGTTATTTAAAAATGTTTTTTGTTTGGAGGCACTAATTGTAATAGAAGTTCTAGGTCATAGTTCTAATGTGTGTCCATGCTAAATGAGGCATGCATTCTTGTACCTACTTCCAGTCACATGTGTCTGGGTCACCTCGAGTGGAAGCCTAGCATGGGACATTGTTATATAATATGCAAACTACTTCGCCTGCCACTCTCATTTGGGAGTAGCAGTGACTCTATTCTGAGATGCTCCTGAATACTTGTATTCATTAGTCACTTGTTATGGAAAACCCAATAAACCCTTGGGATATCGTTTATTTCTGATGCTTCCTTTTGCAGCCTTGTTCTGTCAGTCAGCATCCATAGCTAATAAGTGAGGATAAGGACATAGTTTTACTGGTGAACCACAAACCTTGTCAAAAACATATTGTACTCAGCTCCTGCTCACTACATGTACAATTCTGTAAATTTAAATTGTCACTCGTGCTCTCCTTTTTCTATCACATGGAAATATCATACTGTGGTAATTGCTTCATGTTGTATGGTATAACTACAACTTTTTTGAAGCAGAGAAAAGCTTGATAAATGGTTTAGAATGTATTATGTGTTGCATTTGACGCAAAGCTCAGCTGACAATCACTTATTTGATAACTGCACTTAAAAGCAAGTGATCTATCTCACCCTGTAAGATTAAACCATTGCAAAAAATGGGCTTCAGTAAGATGTAATGAAACTTGAAAGAATGAGGTGAAAACAAACAAGCTAAGAAGCAGAAATGTACAGACAACTTTAAATTTGGCAGGATTTGTGTTTTTCGCTGTCTTGAACTTTGGGTGAACCTTAGGAAAGTACAGCTTAAAGAATATCTGTACGAAGCCTTCAAGGGTAAACCAAACGACTGGCTCCGCTATTTATAGAGGACATCCATTAATTCAGAAGTGTCTGTCCCTTTTTCAGCATCATTAATAGTAAAAACACAATTTCCGCCGCAGTGCTTCTTTCTCTTGTCTCTTAAAATAAGCATCAAACTGGAAGATATGAAGCTTCATTGCTCTTGAGGAAATCCCGCAAGGCAGTCTGGCTATTTTAGCTAGTGTTAAAATCTGTGCACACTCATACATTATATTCTGATGTGCACAGTTATACATTATAGAAGTTTCCTTTTTTTTTTTTTTTTTACAAATAAATATGGTACAGTGTTTGCAGAGCATGATAGACTTTCTAATAAGAACTAGGATACTTAGAAATAAAGGAAGAATAGGAAAGTCCTTGTACTTTAAAGAAGTTCTCACATATTTCCTGAAGTATATCTATGGTAACAGAAAGTCTATGAAGACAGAATGTTTGCTAAAGATTGACAGTAGTCTACTGCTTATAGCCATAGCCAGTTTATGGACAATACCAAGACCTCAAGCTAATTTTCTGTAATTTTCCTGGATTCCGGGATCCTGGGAAGGAGTGACTTTTTGAACTATTTGGGTCCTTTAGCTGTCCCGGGAGCCCAGGAGAAGGCCCTGTGATGCCATCCTTCCTTAGGGGAGCTTGCTGGAATCTGGGGTGTAAGTTAGGTATTTTTACTTTCTTTTTCTAATTTTGTTTTCACTTAGTGCTTCTTACTGGGGGGAGGGGACTGCAAAAGAAGCAGTCTTAATTTTTTTATGAAACTTCCACTTTGATATCTAAGGCAGTAGGTAATTGCCAGCACCAGAAGTAATTATTATTGCTAGCAGACAATTACTAACTTGTTGAAAAATCTCTGAAAACCACTCTTATGGGTTTCCAGTCTTTGACCAGTGCTCCAGTGTGAAAGTGGTGAGTATACAGGTGAAACTCGAATAATTAGAATATCGTGCAAAGTTCATTTATTTCACTAATGCCACTTAAAAGGTGAAACTAATATATGAGATAGACTCATTACATGCAAAGCAAGATAATTCAAGCCGTGATTTATCATAATTGTGATGATTATGGCTTACAGCTCATGAAAACCCCAAGAACCCCAAATCCACAACCTCAAAAAAGTAGATTATTACATGCAATCAATAAAACAAGGATTGTACATAGAACAATATCGGACCTCTGAAAAGTACAAGCATGCATATGTACTCAGTACTTGGTTTGGGCCCCTTTTTTGCAGCACTTACTGCAATTACTTTTGCACGATATTCTAATTATTCGAGTTTCACCTGTAGTTATACTACTTTTTTGATGACAGTGCCTCTGTAAATCAGATGGCACTCTTCTCTTTCTTCAACTCCAAGGGTATCTCCAGTACACACAAGCTGAAGATGGGAGGGAAAAAAATATATAAAAACACATTAGTAACAGTGCTGGAGATAAGAGAGGGATTTTGTTCTGTTGTTGTGTCTGCTTTCTTAGATTTTGTGTTTTTGTG
Source organism: Nanorana parkeri (assembly GCF_000935625.1). Classification (NCBI taxonomy): domain Eukaryota; kingdom Metazoa; phylum Chordata; class Amphibia; order Anura; family Dicroglossidae; genus Nanorana; species Nanorana parkeri. The sequence continues at coordinate 175,012 of NW_017307117.1, forward strand.
TGTGATGTGCTGGATTTTGTGCTTATGTATGGTGTGCAATATGTATGTGTGTGCACTTTGAGGTTGCCTGTATGTATTGCTTTTGACTGTGTGTGCCTGGCTAAATTATGTATGTGTAAGAGCTTTGTTGCAGTTGATTGCATGTTATCATTCTTTTTGTGTGTGCTGCACTAGATTATATGTGTGTAGTGTCTGTGCTTCAGTTTTTGCATCTAAATTCTCCATGTAGGCATGGGAAGTTTAGACTCATCTTAACTACACCCTGTTTAGCTACTCCCATGCTTTGGCCATAATAACCATTACCTATGGTAAGCTACTAAAGTGCCACATTTGTGTTGTCTAAAAGGTGCCCAGGGATTGTCCTAGGATTGTAACAGCCCAAATGACCCCTTTGGTGTAGCTTATATGGAATATTTTACTTTCTCCACTAACAAGGAAGTAAGCCCATCAGTGGACATACAAGGTTGCTGAGGCTTGAGAGAAGAAATGTGTTTCTAACCATGACAAGGGTCGCTTGACTCGTTTCTTTTTCATTCTTGTTAATAATGAGGGATTTGTCCTTTGTGTTAGATATTGTTCATTATCTTACTATTGACAATGCTAGGATGTCCTGAATTGTATCTTTAGTTTCAGGACCACCTTCCCCTTAATGTGTCTCAATTGCATGCCCAGCTTTCTCACTCTGTGGTAATCGTATACTTTGCTTCACCAACTTTTTTTTTATATTACCTTCTTTTCTCCCCTTTTCAGATATCTCTTAATTTACTTGTTAAATATGTCTCAACAATTTACCTTTGCTGTTTGTACATCCAGTGCTGTATTTACCACTTATTGTAAAGATAAAAATGGCCTACAGCTGTATTGTTTGTACTCTCAGAGTAAAATTATTTTATCAGAACTCCAACTGTTTTCTCTTTAATTGTCTAGTTTGATTCCTATGTAATAATCTTTGTCATTAAAAGGGTAGGAAAAGGATCCCGGTTTGATGTCAATTAGGTATCGGATGCCCAGATAAAAATATAAGGTGCATATTGCAGAAATACATTTTATGTACAGCCAAAACTAAAATCCAGTGTGACGTATAGATATATCACTAGATCTAAATCGTAGCCCAATATGAGTAATATGTCACTGTTTACTGCAGACTACTAAAGCCAGCTGCAAATGACATCTGGGGGTAATAAAGTCACAGTTCATAAACCTACAAGATAGTGGCACCTAAGAAGGCCCTATCTTCCAATGTGTTCTGAATTGCATGGTAAATTTACAGCACTTTGCAGCGAATACTATATAACACATTGATGTTTCACACTTGAGTTGCATTTCAGTTTAGGGGCCTGATTCATGCAGTGAGCTATGTATGGATGACTGGTCTGCTTATCGAAACAAGAAATATTTATGATTCAGATGTACAGTAGCTGGCTAAATGTTTGTTCATATTACACAATTTGATGTGTGGTCTGTATAGTGTGTATTTGTCAGGAATCAGAATTCTGTTCATTAGAAATACATATTAACCTCATTCTACTTTACAATGTTCCACGCTACAACCATCTTGCTACTTCTACATCAGCATTTAACCCCAGGGGCATTTTTAAAGAATTCATCATACCTTCACTCAACATTCACTCTGTTACTTCCACCCCATTTATAAAGGTATTTAATGTACATGTGCTGAACATTCACTTAACATTTTTGTATCCAGTAAACATAACATTCCCTAAAATTTGCCAATATCTGTTCTTTAAAGGAAAAATGTGCCTATTGTAAAATTCACCCCCTTAAAAAGGGTGAAGATTACATTCTCTGCAAATGTACCTGAAATCTACAGAACACATTGGAAAATAAAAATCACCAAAGTGAAATGGTTATTTTTTATATTTTATGATGAAAATGCAATGATTGCCCGTGGAAAGGAAATCTAGGTTGCAATATGTGGTTATTTGTTTTAATACATAAAAAAACAAAACACCAAGCATGTGAGCTGGTATCTGTGTAGCAAAGGGCAGCAGTACCTTACCATGTTGATACAAACCCTCCTGCTCTTCAGCATTGAGGGAGTGCTATAAGAGGGGGGTCCAAAAAAAAGGTGGTATCCCTCTGAGAGCACTATTGCCAAATTGTGACTGGAACCAGGCTCGTTAGAAACCCCAGTTCCCAGGAAAGAGCGCCAGCAAGAAGGAGTGGGGCTTATATGCCACTTACTTGCCCCCTATGGGACATTCCCTCCTCCCTTGTAAACGTGTTAACAGTGCACAGGTCAGAAAGGGTAAAATAAAAAATAAACTTACACATTTGTAAGGAGAGGTCCAGCACCGCAGTGGCTTTATAGTGGACCTGTACTGTGGAATCTCTGCTGAAGAAATTTGAGCAGAGCGCATAGGACTAGTCATCGGAATTGCCAGTGGGCTTTCTATTACTAACTTATGGGAGACGGCAGTCGTGGTATAGGAGCAGGGTTTTGCAAACTTTGACTGGTAATCTGATGATGGGTGCAGGAGAGATCACAGATCCACAGAAAAAATAAATCAGAAGCTGATTCCACACAGCAGATATACAGCTATAAGGTTTACAGAAGATGTGTGCCTAGGCACAGTCACATATCAGGAAGTGCACTTCTAAGAGGAGTTCTAGACACAGGGTTTTTTTTTTCAGAATACTGCTTAGGTACAATTAACATTTCACCAATACCACACAGTGCATAACCACATATTACCACATGCATTATTATGCACATTAGTGAATTGAGGCCATAATGAAAGTCTGTTGGCAGGAATAAACTGTACAGGGCTCAACCTCTGTACCTATTATTGGCCAACAGCCTTTATGCACAATACACACTCCTTATAGAAGGTTAGAAATGCTTTTCAGTCACTCATGGTGTCCTTGAAGGGGTCACACAACCACCCCCAAACTGGGCAATGTTTCTGCATCCGCTCATAGTGGCCCATGGGGGCACATATTTCAGCTGCCTGCAAGGTGCTTTTTGTGAACTAAAGGAATTAACAATGTACACTGAAAATTATTGGCCTTTTGTAAATGATTCAGTTGGGAACACCCATCACTGTGAGAATGAAGGCTGAACAAAGTTAAAATAACATGCAGAAAAATACACTGTTGAAAAAATAAACTAACAAAAGAACATTTTCTTTTATTTAGAGCATAACTGTAACAATAAAACTTGGAACATTATAAACTCTAACATTGTAATCACTGTCTTTTAATTGTTTCTCTTTGGCCATTTGAAACATTGTGAAATCTGGCTCAGCTTTCTCAGTGGGCCAGGATATTTACTAATTTCCTTGGCAAGGTTTTAACATTTGTGCAGTTTCCCTCATGGGAGATCATTTTATTGGAAAGATATAAACTGCAAAGTTGCATAATGCTTTGTGTTTGCTATCACACAATATACCCAGGAGTGAATCCTTCTAACATTGAACAGGCATTCAAACTTGGTGAATTACATAATCATATTTAAAGAACGGCAGTGAAACAGAATGAGATTACTTCCCAAGCAGCAGTTTACTTCCCTGTGGAATAATGTCCCTGAGTAAAGCTGTATGTCAAAAGGCCAATTTTATTTACAGTCCACTGGGTCATCTACTAAAAATAAATATTGGGAATGAATGAATAGGTCTACTAGACGTGATTTTTTGGAAAAAAAAATCTAAAACAAAAATATAATGCCTCTTAATTTTAACAGAAAGCCCAAATATTGGTATTTCTGTGCATGTACAGTATGCATGCAGAAATTTGATATTTACCCTTCTCCTGAGTATGTTATAGCTGAGCAGACCTGAAACAGGAAAACAAAAATCCTGCAAAAGCTATATTGTAGGTCAGCATGATGTAAAACAGTAACATGCACTGTCTAATGATGGCACTGATCTTCCTAAATCAACCTCATACATTTTATCAATGCAAATGCCAGTTCTGATGTCAAATAGAAGACTTTGTAGCCATTAATATACTTTATGAAATATATAATGAATATGATTACATTTTACTTGTAATATATTTAACTATAGCCATTCAACTTAAGTCAGAACCGAGGTCAGACCATGAACATTGAAATATTTGCATATTCATAACAAGCATTAGGTCAACTTTAAAACAAGCCCTTACTAACCTCTGTCTCTGCAGTCACTGTGGAACAATAAATGCTGAGATATTGCAGCAGAAGCTTCTCAGTTTTACTTTCACATTCTCTCAATAGCTCCCTTCCCAATAGTTAATTGGCAAACTGCCAGCCATCTAATCTCTAATTAATACACAGGGCAGATTCAGAGGCAGAGGGGTGAGAGCTGAGACCTCACTTTAATTATTTTTCTGCTTGTATTGTGAACTTAAAGGATGCATTATTCCACAGTTCTTGCAGCTGATTTAACCCCTAACTAGAACTGTAGCCAGCATATGGACATTTAAATACTTATGAATTCTTAACAAGCTGTAAATAGGCTTTAAATAAGTCTTCAGCTATGTAAAGCTTATTTACTCCTTGTTAAGAATTTAAATGTCCGTAACCTGCCTACAGTTCTAACAGCATGTTGATTGTGGTTGTCATAAAAGGAAAATATCATCTTCATTTCGCTTCAGGAAGATCATATTAGTACAGGTATTTGTGTAGGATTCCACTTTGGGGCTAAGTAATAACAATTGAAGGTATTAGGATTGAAGGATATTTTGCTTAGAGCAACCAATCACATTAATTTTTTTTCCAAAGCTGCCCTTTTAATATAACCAGTGGAATCTGATTGGCTGTAATGGGTGTAGAGATATTTTCTCCAGTTTTGATAAAGCAGACCCACTGACTGGCTATTGACCATTCTGAAAAAGAAATCTGTAAATTCCCTTCCCTACCATATTAACAATGTCTGTGTTGTTTGCTTGTCTTGTTTTGCCCCCATTGGTGCTTCGGCAGAGGAGGTATCTGCACGAATAGTCCAAGTAGTAACTGCTGATGCTGTAGCGGTCCTGAGAGGTGAACAGGAGAAAGAAGTCCAGCTCAAGGGCCCTCCGGGAGATCTGCCTTTAGGTAAAAGAGGATATAGTGAGTGTGAGTTGTACTGTCCTGTAGAAGCGCACTGCAGTTTGCAAATTGCAGTTGGGGAATAAAGTAAATTTTAAAGGCACAGGCTTACCATTACCATTGTCTTATTTATTAGTTAACAAAGCTTACCCTATGTGTTAGCAATGCAAAATTTCTGTGTGATGTCTGTTTTGTCCATTGATGTATATGTGTGTGAAGTGTATCATCTGATTGGAAAGATATGGGTGTATATGAAGGTATGTGGGTATGTGACATGTGTGCTGTAAATGGTTGTAGGTGAACGAGTGTGTGTATACAGAAATGTGTCTGTATGTGCTTAGGATGCAAATTGTATGCTTGTACATGTAAGTAATAACAGGAGATGGGTGTCCAACACACTGAGTTCACTGACATCCTGCCCTATACATTTTTCCAATTCTTTCAGATTGCATTGCTTTTTTAATTTTATTTTAGATACTTTTACTGGTGGTCTGTTACAATTGGCAATTACAAACTTGTTACTTTGTGAAACATGGATACTGAAATGTTTTGTTAGTTCCTTCAAGGGGAAACCTAAATGTAGTAGTATTCAGTTACAATATTGCATTTGGGATTTGTTTAAACAGGCTTTATTGGCTGGCATAAATTGGAAGTGATCAGGGAGAGCAGCACACAGCGAAAATTACTTTTTAAGTATTTTTTCTCCATAGGAGGCAGAGAAGGAGAAAGGTAGAAATTGTAACATTTTTTTATTCTGTAAGAAAAGTGAACGGAAATTAGCTTGTTATGTGATAGCCTGTAGAGAAGAAGCAGAACAACTGTAATGATTAAATATGTACTGTATATACTGGCATTGCAGCCAATCCATGATACTTAGGGTTAGTTGTACTTTCAATAAAATATGTTATAATTAGGAAGATCAATACATTTATACACATTACTCTTGCCGGTATCAAGTCAGCTTTAGATAAATGAGAGTTTGAATTTAATTGGTTGCTTTGGGCAGCATCTTTTGGACAAACGCTGTTGTTTGGTTATCTAAAGGGGCTATTTAACTTGTAATTTGAGCTTGGAATACTGACTGACAAATTGCCTAGCAAGTTCAAAATAAATGTTTAAAATGTTATATCTCGGGAGGGAACTTAATAAAACTCCTCCCACAACAGGAGTAATATGATTGGTGGCACACTCTATAGCATTTTCACATAGGCCAGCTTCATGAACAGAAAAGCAGTAATGTGAACAGATAGCTTGCCTAAGCATGTCATGGACAGCAGGACTGTTTATTATAATTTGAATTAACAGTTTCTTCCAACTGGAGTTCTCTGTAAGAGGAAAGCTTCGGATAACATGCAATGAGGTCATAAATGTGTTATATGCATAATTATACATTTATATCTGTTTCAAGGTTTTGGTTGCAAGGTTTGGGAGCCGTTTAAAGCAGACGTAATGTCAGTAACAAAAAATTGTTGGGAGGTAGGGATTTTTGGCAGGAGATATATGAAAAGTCTCTTTTGCCCAAAATAATTCTTCCTCCCTCCCCCAGCGATTTCTGTGTACACTGTATGGTGCAAGCCATGAATAGTGAGGGTGCCACGGGATGGTGTAATGCCTTGGGCGCATGCCTTGGAGTTAATCAGTTGCCACCCAATGGCTGAACAGGACTTCCAAGAACCCTGAAAGTGTTGGCTGCAGAGTTTCAGCGGCAGGGAACAGTCTTGTAGCCTCAACAGGAAGTAAGAGGGTATTTATACGCCTTATAAACCTTATCAGGATCTCGCTGTGATAAGTCCCAGCTCTGTTACTCTCCACCTGGGAGTTTAAAAGTTTCATCCCACCTTTGTTTGTTCCAGCTCCTCCTGTTGTATTTTTAAGAATATAAATTACATTTGCAAAAAATCTAACAGGTAGAGTGGGAACACAGTGGCCATATTATATATGCAGAGTTTAGCACAATACAATCTTCAAGAGAAATAAGGAACTGTCAGATGATTCATCTCTCTAGCACTCTTTCAAGCTTTTTAAACTGAAGAAACCCTTTAAATAAAATTTCAGGTCTAACCAAAGCCCTGCTAAAAATGATTTTATCTATAGCTCACAAACATTACTATGGACTGTAAATTGTACTGTAAATCATGCTGTATATAAGTATGAAATTAAAATGAAACAAATAGTAAAAATGGGCAGAAAAGCAAACAGTGAAAACTGTAATGTACCTTTACATTGGTGGTCAGTGAAGAAATGTTACCTTATATTAGTAATCAATGCATATGTGCCTTCTACATTGGTGGTCAGTGCAGAGCTGCCTCCCTAACATTGGTGGTAAGTGTAGAGCTGCTGCCGCCCTTACATTGGTGGTCAGTGCAGAGCTGCCTCCCTTACATTGGTGGTAAGTGCAGAGCTGCCGCCCTTACATTGGTGATCAGTGCAGAGCTGCCTCACTTACATTGGTGGTCATTGCAGAGCTGCCTCCCTTACATTGGTGGTCAGTGCACAGCTGCCTCCCTTACATTGGTGGTCAGTGCACAGCTGCCTCCCTTACATTGGTGGTCGGCAGAGAAAGGCCTCTTACATGAATGGTTAGTGGGATGCCTCACATTGGTAGACAGTTGAAGTTTGAATATATATTTGCTGTTTACAAGCAAAATCCTTTGTAAAAGCAGCAAATGGACAAGTTGATTTTTTACTTACCATTGCTCTAACAAGAAAGTATGCCGGTAATTTAAAAAAAAGGAGACAATCATGGTCCTCAATGATAAACATGTAGTCAGCAAAGGCGCCCCCAAAAAGAACAATTGTTGGTCCCCCACATTCAGATAATGCCTAAGCTCAAGCACTCAACGAGGAACTCCAGGAATTGTAAAAATTAACCCTTGCAGTGGGGCAACCCCCGCACTGCAAGGGTTAACTGCACATTTTTCTCTAGAGGCCGGAATAAAGAAAATATACTCACCTAATCCTTGGTCCTGCATCAGTCTGCACTCACCTCTCTCCACTTCCGCTCTGGCAGTGAAATATCTCTTGACATGATGACGGGGTCCTTTGACTGCCAGAGGCGGGGGGAGAAAGAGGTTGCGGAGACCGGTTTTGCAGCCATGCAGCAGTGAGGATCAGGTCAGTATATCATTATTTTAGCCAAAAGACCAAATCGAATAGTTAACCCTTCCAGCGCGGGGCTAGCTCCCCTGCAAGAGGTAATTTTTTACAATTCCTGGAGTTCCTCTTTAATGTGCATAGATAGATGCAAGTAAAGAGTAGCCTCCGTGATGTCCTGACATTTCTTATAGTCCATAAAATGCAACTGGGATTAGACATCAAACATCACTTACATTTCCTGCCCAAATGGTATCAAGAGAAAATAGGGAAAGCTTTCTGAATGTAAACAGATAAATCTGCGCTTCTGGAGAGAGGTGGTAGTTAGAATAAAAGAATTAATAAAATATGTGTGAATAAATATAATGAAGATATAAATATATAATAGAACCCGAAGCTGCTCTGAAAAGGGATAAATCCTAGTATGATCGAAAAAAAACAATGCGCTAAGGGTAAATGTATGTGCAAAAGGTGAACAATATGTTTTCTGGCGAGGCCAGTCTAAAACCTAATAAAGTGTGTGAAACAGAACTCACTGCAAATAAACAAAAACACTCTAACCATGATGCACTAAACACTTATAACAAAAAAATTCATTCCAATGAATTAAATAGACGAAAAGGTATTAAAAAACATCAAAAAAGTGTCCAATGAGAAAAAAATCCAGGTGAGTGGTGGATTCCGTGTGCAAATATACAAATGTGCAAAAATAGCAGTGTACTTGAAGTTGATCCGAACTGCCCCTCTCGGGTGGGTACTTACTAAAAGGAAGTTGGTAAGAAGCTCTTAGTAAGTGATACCGTGATTAGGCTTTAGCACAGACGTGTTCTCTGCGAGTCCCGGCAGCTGAAACAATTGATTTTCTCCTCTATGCCGTTGGCTATAACTCAAGGATGAGGAGTCCGATCTTTTCTGATAAGAAATGCTGCGTTTTGCTGGACAAATTGGACCAGGCTGGTAATACTTCAGTATTACTGAATAGAACCCGAAGGTAATACTTCAGTGGAAAAGCCACTAGGAAAGTCGCCTTTAGGACATGTGCCTGAAAGAGATTCCTGTTACCCTGAGACAACTGCAGGAGTCCAGAAAGCTACAGGAAATGATCTAATCTAAATTCAAGTTTTGTTGGTTTGGGTCCAATTTGTCCAGCAAATTTGTCCAGGAATTTGTCCATTCCTGACAGTGCCAAGAAGATGCTCAGCAGTTTTAAACATGCAAATATGGGACTGTAATGGAAAGAGCAAGTGACTAGAATTTACAAAATATATTGAGATGTCCTGATTTGTTGCCACTTCTAATTACTTAACTGAGTTAAGCATAGCACATCATCAGTTCAAGAAAGTTAAAAAAAATAAAACATTGCAAGTTTATTTACCGCATAGTAAACTTTATTGTAATTTGTTACAGAAACAATTAAATCATTGACATTTTTCAGATCAATAAGTCTTAAACATTTTTACCAGGCTCCTGAGAGACTCCATGGATCCTCCTGGATCATCTGGATCTTGTCCCAAGGGCCAGTTTACCATTCTGCTTCCGGGTTGCTGACTTTAGCTGTTGAATCCCAGGTCCTGAATGACACTAGCCTATTGGATTCAGTCATACCTACACTTTTAAAGTCTAGGAAAACAATACCTTAAAAAGTCTACTTGGAAGTCATACTTCACTTGGTGTGAGGCAAGGAAATTCCATTCCAGAAAGTTCTCAATGGGACGAATCTTGTCTGTCCCTTAATCTGGTCTGGACCAAAGTTTAGCTTTGAGTGCCATTAAGGATCAAATCTTGGCCTTACTGGGGGTTTTTTTCAGAGGCTGCTTACTCCTTAGTGAGGCCCTCTGTGTCACTTACATTGTTCCTCCGGGCCCTCTGTGGCACTACATTGTACGCTCCCTTGTGACTCAGTGGGATCTCAGCCTAGTACTGTCGGTCCTTCAGAGATTTCCATTTGAGCCCATTAAGGACATTCCTCTGTCTCCCCTCAACCCGCAAGGTTTCCTTCTTTGTTGCCATTATTTTTTCAAGGCAAGGTAATGAGTTGGTGAACTTCACCTGTAGAGAACATTTTCTTGTGTTGCACAAGGACAAGGTTGTTTCGAATCTGAGGGCCTCTTTCCTTCCCAAGGTGCTTTCATTCTTCCACTTTAACCATGACATACTTTATGTCCTGCATCTAAACATCCTAGGAGAAATTCCCTACATTATTTGCATGTGGTAAGTTCTGTTCAGGTTTATCTCTCCGCTACAGCTTCTGATTAATATTCTCTCTATTTGTCATTTCTGAATGGCAGCTTCTTGTTCCACTATCGAATGGTGGATTTGAAAACACATTTTCAAAGCTTATGATCTCAAGGGCCAGGTTCCCCCTTTTCCAGTCAGGACACACTCTACTATATCCAGTGCTTAGTGGTCTTTTTAGCATCATGCTTTCATTTCACAGACAAGCACGGCTGCCACCTGGTCTTCAGTTTACATGCTCATTAAGTTTTACCAGGTGGAAGTTCAGGCCTTAGTGCATGCTGGCATCTTCAAGGGGCCCTTTAGGCTTTAGAGCCCTGTCTTTTCTTTCTTTTGTGTTGCCTACCCCACAGTTGGATGCGGTTGGACTGCTTTTAGAGTTGCCATGGTTTCATGATAACCATCCTGTGTCCTGTAATGTATAATTAAGAAAATAGGATTTTTGTCCTACCTGTAAAATCTTTTCTTGGAAAACATTGTGATCCACTCCTGTTATTGCTTGCTACAAAACTAAGGCTTAAAGGAGGTGTGAGGGGTTATACCGGGTTGTCCTTACAGCTTTGCTAGCGTTTAATCTCCTGAAGGTGGAACTATAAGCCACGGTTTTAGAATTACAATCCTGTGTCTTGTAATACTTCATAAAAATGATTTTACAGGTAAGACAAAAATCCTATTTTACCTCAACCCAAAAATGTTTTTATATTTATTGGGGACAAATGTAATTTAAGTAAAAATGCAAAGTATATGTAATTTCATTTTTTTCAGAGCATATTGCTGAACTCATACTTCAAACACTATGATCCCAGTTGGTATTCCTGTTCTACATTCTGTTAATGCAGATCTTATGTATGTTCTTACATTTCTTATCATTGATAGAGTCGTGCATATCATTGACCTGCTTTAATTTTCTTTAAATCCTAGCTGTAGAAGATACAACCAATCTGCCTCCTTCCCCTCCTCCTTCACCGGCTTCAGAACAGATGGGAATGGTGGAGGAAGGTAAGGCCTTGTTATGGAACTGTCCCTTGAGAATATGTGTGTAAAATGTGCAATACACAGAAGTAATGCAGAAAATTTTGAAATATCATGATCTAATGGCAATACGGCTAAACTCCTACTACCACGTACCTACCAATTACCTTTCACTCATATATATATATATATATACATTTAACCATATCCATGTCATACACTGCATTTTAATGAATACTTTGCACTTGGGAATGATCTAACAATGGAAAATTATATTTTACTGGATAAAATCTAGATAGCTCTTATAGTTTATTTTTTAAATCACATTTTATTCTTAGTTTTCTTGGATAACAGTGTTAGTGTAGTTATTTTCTGTAGTATTTTCTATGACAATTGTGAAAAGTTCACTTCATAAAGAGGGATTTTTGGGAAAATATGTGCCACTCTTTTATATTAGTAATATTATTAATAAAAAAACAGTTCTCATTTAGGACTCCGACTCCTTCTCTATACAAATACACTATCTCTTTTAGGAGGTAGAAGCTCTTTCTCTATACAAAATAACTATTTATGCTTTTCTAAAATAGTCATAAAAGAGTTATGTTCCCTTCAACATCTGACACCATTTCCCCATCACACTCAGATACAAACTGTGGTCCTGCTATATTTAAAAGAAACACAATACTAGCTTTCCTGCTGACCTCAGTGCTAAAGACCGTTCTAATCTTGAGAAATTGATCCCCCCAAGTTTGCCCACACTCCAATCAATCCCCCAAGTCTCCTGCAGCTGTCACTTGTTCTGCCTGTTGACCTCCATGTCAACAGTGTGTCCTGTAATGATGTGGAAGTCAGCAGGAGGAGAAGTAACCAGATGGAGCTGTGGGGGATCCAGGAGATCAACACTACTGGAAGTGTTGGATTCCCATTGGACTTTTGGGGCCCATTGCTCAGGATCGAAACAGCATTCAGCCGGGCAGGTGGCAGAAGAGGTAAGTTTTCTGTTTCTTTTTTTACAGATACTTGGTTTGCTCCTTTTTCACAGGGTTTCTATAGGTCGATATATAGCTGCATTAATATTTAGAGGTCTGTTTTTTAGAGTTTAACAACTAAGCTACAAATTGACATAAATGGGTTAACATACTAACGGCAAATAGTCTGTCCTGTTGCAAGAGAATTTCACTTTACAAGGCTAATTTCCCTTAGCTAAGTAATTGTGGTAAAAATTCACTTTGCATAGAATAACCAACACATGTAAGGAAAATAAAGAAAACAGTACTTTTGTTTGCACATGTATTGATGATGGAAGTCAGCAGAGCTTCACCTTGTTCACTAAGCTAAGTGAAAATTCCCTTACAAAGTGAAAATTCTCCTGCAAATGAACAGCCTAGTTTCCTTTATTAAATCAACCCCATGATATGCCGTTAGGCTAGGTTATCTGGAGCACACTAGAGTGTGAGAAGCAGTCCTTTGAGCACCTTCATAGGCAAAACACATTTGGGTTGCTTTTTAAAGAAGTAGGATGTTCAGCTAGCCCAATATAGCAATTCTAGTTCCTATTTTTTTTAATTAATATCCCTGGACATGATTGGGCATGTGAAATGAGTACAGCTTCAAGGCAGCTTAGTGAAAATTTTGTTTGTGTAGCAAATCCATCACATTGTACATCTTTCATGTGGATAACACAATACCAATACATATTATAAGCATACATGGTCACATTTATCAAAATAAAATGTGACAACCAAGCCCTATATTCAATGTTAGGATGTGTGCTACAAATACAGTAGTTTGTATTTTAAAGTGTACTGGCAAGTTAAATAAAGAAGACAAATAAATGTACCACACTTTAATTAGAAACCTCAGCCATTGAAGGTCTAGCATTTAAACCCACCATTGATCATCAGTCAATTACTGTCCATATTATTTCAAGCCATATGCATTTTGCAACACCGTTGTTCTTTCAGGGCCCAAAGTCAGAAATATGGCAAATTAAAACTAGTAGAAGAGTAAAGTTTCAAAATAATTCAGGTCAACTGGTGCTCCATATATGTGTGTAATTATTTTATTTTACCAAAATATTTCATTGATAAGGTGTTCTATTCATAACTCCTGTGAATGTCTTATCTGTTCTCTTCATGTCATCTTGTTTTCCAACACCAAAGAAGAGAGAGTTAAGGGTCCTGTGACTGAGAAAGAAGACGAGAAAGCTCAGGGGGGAGAAATCAGGCCAACTGAGTCCTCCAGCTTGGGGCTCAGCCAGGTCCAATCAGATTCAGGATCTGATGACACACAACACCAAGAGGAAAGTGTTGTATGCGAAATAGCAGATGGAAAAAGCATTACAAAAAGTGAAGCAGACTCCTCTGCTGTTGTAGTGCCTTCCTTACCAGAGGAAGGTGTGTCCTGTGTATGCTCTGCATGTTAACTGCTCCCCGAATCCAACCTAAATGCTTATTTGAGGCTGTTCCATTCTTATGTGTTGCCATGATTATTGGCTTTGCTGTTTTTCTAAGCTGACTGTACTTTCTTGTGTGCCGTGAACAGCACAAAGTGTTTCCTACCTCAGTAGCTGATTGCAGGTTACTTTGCCATGATACAAACTCGCTTTGCTGCTAAGCTGTTGCTTCATGTTAGTCTCTCTTCTGCCATGTTAGACGTGTTTGCCAGTCACATTGCTGATGACTATATACCTCTCTGTTTTATTTATTTTGTATTCATTTATTAAATTCTTACATTAGTTCTAACTTTTTTTTTTTCTCATAGAGGCTCAGTTTTTCAACTTGATTTTATATCTCATTTGTTTATGTTCTGTTTCCTTTTGTTTATGTTTTCTCTTGATTTAATTTTTATTTTTTTTAATTTTTTATTTTTTGTTCAACAATAGCTGTTTACTTGTTTAAAGCATGTCTTCTTCCATTCATTGCAGTCTGCGGCTGCCCATTATAAAGCTATGCTATAAGTTAGCATTATTTTTTCTTGCCTTGATAAATGTTTCGTTTTGTTGTTTCTTTTCTTCTGTATGTGGTCGTATATGTATTATTGAATATATGATGTTTTACCAGAGCCATTCAAGCAAACGTATTACACACTTCATCTGGTTTATTAAAAAATAACTAGATGACAAGCAGTGCTTTTGTTTCCCATACCAACCAGGCAGATTCCGTGTTTCATCTTATAGCTTTATCTGCTGCACATAAAAATCTAACTGAATCTGACTGGGTGCTATGGCGAATAAGAACTTTTTGAATCATTGATTTTATTCTTGATACCAATACACCTGATATCACAGTAAGTAACTTCAACAGAAATTGAGCTTTGACAAATTTAATGGGACATGGGTACACCTTTCTGTTTTAAATGGAACCTGTCAGGATATGGAAGCTACCATTGCTGACTTGTTTTAGAGGTGCATGCTTCAGGGTTGTTATAATTAAGTATTTTGAACATAACTCAGCAATGAAAACTGTTTTTGTATCTTGATGTGTTCCCTTTAAATAATGCATTTAAAAGGATAAGGGAAAGAAACATACTTTTTCCTGAAGCATCTGCTTCAGTTTTAAAGAAAATTTAGGAATACATGAATATATATAACATGATGATCATTTTAAACAGCAATTTCTCTAAATATTTTCTCTTCTTCGCCTTCTGTATCGCCTACCCTACGCTTGTTGAAATGCCAACCACAAAAAAAGCCATTTGGTACCTGTAAAGTCATTTATTTCATGTAGTTTTCATAAAAATATTGTCAGAAAACCCAGCAACAATCTACATCAGTTCTGGACAACGGGTGTAATATTTAGTTTAGCCACTCAGTCAGCACCGCACATCTTATTTTGTGCCATAAATAAATAATAAAATAATAAACCTATTCATCTCCAAAGGTTTATTACTGAGCTCCAACTGTATTTTGTGTTGGCATCAAAAAGGAACTCATAAGATTTCTAGAGAAATAGTAACTGTCAGTGAGCCAAACTGGGTTTTTTTTAAGATACAAGAGGCACTGTTTTTATTAACTTTTATTTGTTTGATCAAAATCATTTTGATGTAGTAAACCTTCCAAATATGCCATATCTTCCAGAAAGCACGGGTTAAAAGACCTCAAAATCTTAAGCACTACTTCTTAAGCATGATCTGTTTTGTTGGTGCTTTTAGGTTTTTATAAGACCCATGTTTGACAAAATATAAGTCCTTTTTTGACCATAAGCAATAAGAAATCTGGAAAGCAGCATAGGGGAAGGTAGAGTACAATGGAGAAGAGAATATGTTTTAGAAAAGACTTTACTGACATTTTTATATTTGTATGAAACGTGCATTATAGACACTGATGCAATATTCAGTACACAGTACATATATTCATATATATCAGCATAAAAAAATGACAAAACCAGGTAAACAAGTAAGCAAATCCTGTAAGATACTTACATTTTAGTAAAGCCTAACTCCAGCCATTTTTCTTCTTTCATGTTTGCCTAGAGCGGGGAAGGGTTAGAACAGATGGGAAAACTTCCTCTCATTTTCTCTCCCAGGCACACACAGTGACATTCAGCATGTCACGTGAAAGGAATGATAGGAAATCTCAGTTGGGACATGCACAATATAAACAGGTTCTAAACCTTCCACATTTGCTAAATATGTGTTTATTGTTGTTTGTGTCTCTGTTTGACAGATTTCATCTCACATCCCGTCCTAATGGCATAGGGATTGCATGTGAGAAGATGTCTCCCAGCAGGAGAAATCATAATCCTGCGTTCTACCCAAAACAGATAGAAAAAAGGTTTTGGCTGGAGTTGAACTTTACATTATACACTGTAAATGTTACTAACTGACCTAAATCATCTTCCTAGTTTTTATTGGATGTGTCAGTTGACAAGTCACCCACCAGACACAAAGCATTAAGGGACAGACAGTGTTAAAATGTACCATAGAAATGGTTATCAGTGAATTCCTCAATTGGAAATCAGTGAATTTTCTACAAGGATGGAATTCATACGTAACTTATTTTACATCAGAGACAGATACAGTTCAGAAGGTAACATCTTGTCTATACTGGGGAAACTATTCTGGGAAGGCTTATACAGCATTCTTTTAAGTAGGTCTTTGGATCACTGTGCAAAAAAGAGAAATCCTGCAATGTGAATCTGTTATGTTGCTTTGATACTTTCTGTACTGTTTGTCATGTATTTACAGACGCACTGTAACCTGATTAATAAAACATATACTGCAGATCTAATATTACTGAGAACATATATTCAAGGGCAAGTACCAAACTTTGCATTGGGTTATTCCATATTAAATTTGGATAGTCATATGGGGATTAACTTCTGCAATACTGTTGTCCCTACTGTCAGTTCATAATGTTCTGTACAACAGAATTGCTTTATTTACTTTTCTACATTCTTTTACATTTAAGACCTCTGCCTCACCTACTAGTTACTACTGAAGCTGCATTTTTCCCTTCATACATGTGGATAGATTGCAAGTAAAAAAACAACAAAAAACAGAATGTTATTAATAGGTTATAAGAAAATAAAATGTGCTTAAAGCCCATCTCCAACCACTTTTTTTTAATAGAACAGAGAAGGTTTAGAACCTGTATAAGATTTTCATTGTTGTGTGTAACTCCATTGGGAAGATTTTCCCTTTATTGCGGTCACTGAGAGAGGAAGACGAAGACAGCAATAAAAACCTAACAAAGTTTCTTCCAAGAAGCTACAACCAAGTACAGCCAACTGCTAATGGAAATAATCTTTGTTGTTGTTCCTGTCCTGGTTGAAGGGATTTCCTATTATTTCCTCTCAGTTTCTGGCTTCTCTGTCCCCCTGCCACAGGGAAGTGCTAGAGTGCTATATATATTTGATGCAGCTTACAAAGCTCCACTTAATGTTTTAGTTACCATGTTAGAAAGTGTTAAAAGGATGAAATTGTAGTGAACTTCCAAACTGCCAGGTCAGGAAATAAAGAGTGAGGGTCTATTGACACTGCCCTCCATACGGGAGTTAGTGCATTGTGGTGCCATTCATTTTAAATGGCACCCCAAGGCACTAAGAACATGCTCCTGCATTGCAGCATACCACAACACATAGTAACACATTACTGTGTATTGTGATTTGCAAAACCAAATTAATTGGCTGTCTTCATGCAATGCACGTTAATATGTGACATCACTTGCAATAATGCCTTTGCATTAAATGCACCACAACGGGCAGGCATGGTGCAGATGGGCTCTAAATGCTGAATAATAACACTGTCTCTAATTAAACTACTGGCATCATCGTCCAGATGGTCTGCACAGTGGCTTGATGTAGGTGTTGTATCTACACTAAAGGCAATTGTCTAAATAGAGATAACCTCTATATGCTCCCTATTTTTTGCAGGAGAGCAATATTTCAGCTTCTGAATTTTTTTTATTCTTGCCTATAACATGCTATGTAGTATAATGTAGGTTATTCAGGTTACAGTATACTGTAATGCCAGACCCTGCTGTTTTACATATGAGCTGCTGTGCTTTCTGCTTTGTTTCATTAATTGCAATGCACCTGTTTACAGAGGTATTTCTGATGAATGATAATTGGCTGATATGTTTTGAAAAAAAGTCAAACTTCTCTAGATTTGCTTTCAGCCTCGAAGATGGGGGCACAAGAACATTCAGATTCTGTTCCCTCCTCTGTGGAACCTGCTGAAGATATTTTATCCACTAAGAGCAAGACTGAGGAGGAAGCAAAGCAAGATATCCTGGCATCACAAGTTTTTGAGAAAGATGTCAAGAAGCCAGAGAAGGAAGATGACAAATTGCCCTCAGTGTTACAAATAACTAGCACTGATACAGTGTTCGATGCTCCACATGGTTACTCATTTTCTGTAGAACCATGCACCCCTACATCTCCTGAAGCTGAACACCATGACTTTATTGAAGCTGAAACTGAAAGCAAAGATAATCTTTCAACATCCCCAACAAGCAACATGAAGGAAAACCTGTTCTCTAGTTTCCCCTCAAGTGAAAGTTCTGTACCACTTCCAACTGTACAGGACAAAGGGCTGGCTGTCAAAGATGAACTGTCTTTACATACCTCATTACTTGTCACAGATTCATTTGAGAAAGACATTACAGACAAGACAGATGTCCGAGATATTGCCAAAGATACTGCCATTGAAAGTTGTCACAGTCAGCTGGATCAGCCAGAGACGGAAACAATTAGCATTCTAAGTGCGCAGATGACAGAACAGATACCTACTTCAGCAACCCCAAGTGATGTGTCTAGTAAAATTTCTGACAAACAACTTGATGAAAGAGAAGATGGCTACACCAAATCTGATATCTCAGAAGCATTAGGGGAAGTGTGTGTAGTGTCAGAACAAGATGAAACCTTTAGTGGCAAAGCTAGTGATGATGAAAAGCAAGTGAAAGAGAAACAGGAGACATCAGCAGTAGATACCTTTGAGATTCAAGATGGAAAAGAATTAATATTGGAATCTACTAAAGAGATATCTTTACCAGAATCTAAGGATGATAGCAAAAATATAGTTGATCATAAAATCAAGCTGGAGGAAGATAAGTCTGGAATGTCCACATATTTTGAAACATCTGCTCTGAAAGAAGAAGCTTTAGAAGGTAGTGGTCAACAAAGCAGTGATTACTATGAGTTAACTGATGTCAAAGAACCCCCTTATGAAGCTGCTTCCATCCCACATATAGCTAAAGAAGAGGAAGAGGAGGATGACTTGGCCCCAGTTGTTGAGAAAAAGGTCAGACCAACTCATGAGGTTGGTTATAGTACTCTCACATCTGGGAAGATTCATGCAACTGTATGTTCAGGGGATCGTTTATTTACAATTGATCCAAATATCTATGCGGACAAATCAGAGTTCCTTAGTAAAAATAAAGATGACCTGACCCTTAGTCGTAGTTTAGGACTTGGTGGAAGATCTGCCATTGAGCAAAGAAGCATGTCTATAAATCTTCCAATGTCTTGTCTTGACTCCATAGCACTAGGATTCAGCTATGCTCGTGCCCATGACCTTTCTCCTTTAGCAACTGATATTCTTTCTAACACAAGTGGGAGCCTAGATGACGGGGATGATGGTGATTTGCCAGCCACCACTCCAGCTATTGAAAAATCTCTTTCATTCCCAGAAGATGTGGAGCAGGAAGAAGAGGAGAAGGAAGAAGATAAACAAGAAACAGAAAAAGATATAGGGAAGGAAAGGTTTGAGTTAGAGCCATTATGTGAATCTCAATACCCAACTAAAGATTACTACAAGAATGGTTCTATCATGGCACCAGACTTGCCAGAAATGCTAGATTTAACTCAACCTCGATCCCGGCTAGATTCAGGTAGTGCAGATGCAGATCTTGCTAGAAGAAAGTCTGGAGCTTCTGAGGTCATTATTGATGAAGGTAGTGTAATACAGCAAGAATCTGTAATTGAAGGAAGCAGCCTCCTTGTAAAGACAGATAGCCAGCAGGAAGATCTAGGCTACTGTGTGTTCAATAAATATACTGTCCCTCTTCCCTCTCCTGTACAAGACAGTGAAAGTGTGAGTGGGGGAATGTCTACCCTTTATGAAGGCCTTGGAGTAGACCCATCTATTATTGAGATAAAACTGGCAGCAGCAGAAAAACGTGGAATAGAATTGCAGGAACCCAGCAGTGACTCTGGGTCACTGGGGTGGGAGTCAGAGCTGGATAAAAAGTTTGGTGAGACAAAACTTGATCCTGTTCCAGAAAAAGGAGAGGACCAGGCTGAGTTAAAAGAATCATTAGGGACAGCAGAGATTAAAGACAAAGTAGAAAGCACAGAGCCTGGCTTGAAAGATAAAATAGAAACCCCAGAGATTAAAGATGAAATGGATAAGATATATGTACAAGATTCAAAACCTGAAGAAAGTAAAACAATCCTTGACACTGTCCCTGAGACATCTATAACAGAGGCATCCGAACAAGTCAAGCTATCTACAGAAGAAACACTTAGTCAAGAAGTTACAGAACCTTCTGAACTGCCGGCACAAGAAGAAGATGAGAAAGGAGCCGTTACTGAACCCCAAGACACTGTAAAAGATTCTGATTCCATCCTTGTTCAAGTAATTTCTGATGAAGATGCAGTCACTATGAAGGAGGGCATCAAACTTTCTGAAATTGATTTGAAAGAGAAAGGTGCAAAGCCTGACTTAGTACATCAAGAGGCAGTTGACAAAGAAGAGTCTTATGAATCTAGTGGGGAACCAGAACAAGCTCAAGAGCCATTACAAGAAGTCAACCAGAATGTGACACCTGTAGTTTCTCAAAAAACAGATATTGAAGATATCACAATGCAGATCCAGCAAGGACCATCTGACACTACTGTATCTCTTACACAGGAGATAAAGCAGGAGGAGCCAGAAGCAGCAGAAGAAGAAAAGTTGGATGAACCTAAAGTAGAACAAACTATGGAGACAGTAGCAAAGACAGAAGAAATTGATCAGAAAGTAACACAGCCAGTAAATGAAGAATCTGATAAAGAGATACATGAGTTAGAGGTAACAGATGAAAGTAGTAAAGAACTAACACAAGAATTGCCTGAGGAAGCTGAGTTAGAGAATGTTGTTAAAGAACCAGTTGAGGAATATGCAGAAGAAATACAAGGAATTATTGAGTCTGTGGTCACGGTCGAAGATGACTTTATAAAGGTAGAGCAAACTACTGTAGATCAAGGTGAATCTGGGGCTCACAATGTCCGTTTTGCAGCAACACAGCCTCCTGAAATTGATGAAAAGCCCTTAACAGAAGAGGAGGAGGAGGAGGAGGAGGAAGAAGAAATAATAGAAGAGGAATCAAATGAAGAGCCCAAAGAAGGGTCACCTTGCATGCCAGCTTCCCCAGAAAGGGAGGAAACAGAATACAAGACAGAAACACAGGATGATTACAGGGATGAAACAACCATTGATGATTCCATTCTGGATACAGATAGCATCTGGGTGGACACACAAGGTAAGTCACTTTTCTATTTTTCTCTTGGTTAGATAGTTTTTGCAAAATGGCATCTGATGCATCAGCTGGATTATCCAACAATATACTCAGCCAATCAGATTTTACAGGATGCACCGTTTATTTTATTGCATTTAAACATACCTAACTTAACAATTCCCCATTTGCTCTCCAGGAATCTGTGCTTGGGTATGTAGATTTCCCAGAAATTTCTAGAGACTCCAAGAGAGCTAAACTGCTAAAGTGTATTCCACAAAATTTTAAAGTTGAACATTTCCAGAATGGTGCGACTCATCCAAAGCTGAACTCCTGGCAAATAAAAAAAAGACACTAAAATAATGAATCTCTGTATTAGTACACCATTCAATGTATTTTTAATCGCAAGTAGTGCAGTCAGTTGAATTTAACTTGGTACCAGCCTCTTGCTATCTGCTCTGCAGACCTCAAGCTGAGAGAGTGAGGGGCAGCACAATGAGCCAATCAGTTTGCTGCAGTGCTGATGTGCTAACTTGGAGCATGCTGACAAGGGAAAGAGAGCAGAGTCACTTAGCTGTGTTATCTAACTGCAGAAGAGAAAAGACAGGTCTCCTGCCCTACCAAAAATGCTGTGTTTCATGGGAGAGCTGTGTAAATCTCAGGACTGGGTGGACAGAAATACAATTCTTTTGACAGATGCAACAGCTCCCTTATATAAATGTCATCTTTGTATGTAGCTGTTTGTTTGGAGTTAAGCTTTAAGTGATATTTAAACAGTAGACACATCTCCTCCACCACTATCCACCATTTAGTGTTAGCATTTTACTTTTTGCAAAGGATTCAAAAGGGTTATTTGCTTTAACTAAGAATATTTGGTACAAACTCTTAAAAACATTAACCTATTATTTACAGCTACTCAGTGCGTTGTATGCATATTTTACATAAAACATTTATTTGTTTCCTTAATCCATTCTGGATTTGGCTCCACCTAGTTTAATACAGCTTCTGTTGTATGTATTGTTATGCTCTCACAGCCATGGGAATTCTAACTATTGAAGCAGAGTAATCCATGGGTCACTCAACCCAAGTTTGGCATAATAAAGTATTTAGGAGAATTACACATGTGATTAGATAACATCTGTGATCAATGGCATTCATGTTTGTAATTTAGAATGCCAAGGTCTACATTAAGCAGGAGTGTAGAGTCCAGATATGGATACACATTTATATATTTTTGAGGCCATAATGCAAAATTATAGTTGTCAGACTTAATTTATACTTACTACTTTGTTCTTCTGGAAAATATACAAGACCTATGCAGCTGTAAATGTCACGCATCAGAGAGTCCTAAAATATGCACCTTCTTCTACTGGCAAATCCCATGCCATAACCACGCTCCTCGGATCTTCACCGAATATAATAAAACTTTTATTCCAAAGTAATACACACACTGTCAATCAACATGTTTCACCCATCGGGCTTAATCATAGAGATGAGATCTTCCACTGGCAAGAGAATATTGAAAGCCATATTCTACCTCCATCACCAACCAGTTTAATATCCTCAGGGCAAGGCAAATCAGGAAAATTTTAAGATATGTTAATCACATGGATTACCTGTCCTCTTTCTGCCTGCAAATACAGGGTGTTGATGTGCTACCTGCACACAATGCAATATTGCAGTCTGTGTTCTGCCATAGGGAAGTTGTATACCCATTAACTGTTGTGTTTATTGAACATCCTACAGGGTCTAGGTAACCATACACAGTAGTGTTTGCTGTGTCCCTGTGAGAAACATCAAAATCTCTACACATCACTGTGGGTGCCATATGCACTTTGTGAGGCTCTGCAGTATATAACTATAATAGATATGGAGCAGTGCTTAGAAAGAGTAACTGGAATCCTCCAAATATAGAAAGATGAAGTGATGCTCTGTTTACCTCTTTCTCTAAAAAAAAAGCTGCCATATTTTAAAAAGAATCGGCTTTTGGCTTTAAAATTGCCATTGTTTGGACGTAATAGTGCAGTGAATACATGAGAACAGCTAACAGCAATAAAGTGTTCTCAGCACAAAGGACAGCTGTCAGCTCTCTGAGCTGGTGACAAATGTGTAATTGCTAGTTTGTTAAGGAGAAGGGGCGTAACAGGTTAGCTGGCAGACAGATAAACAGCTTGTACATCAACAAAATAATTTGTACTTTGCTATTTGATTTTTAATGAATCACTAAATCCAGAAATGTAGAAAATGAAATGAGCTGAAATGCAGAGGGAGCATGTTTCTAGCAAGATGCAGTAACTCATATTGAGTAGCTGTGTAATACATTTGAAACTTAATGTAGCCTTGACACCTACACAGTGGAATTAGCCAAGTAATATTGTTATTGTTTCAGCACTGTCATTAAAGTGGAGCTTTACCCCTTTGACTAAAAATGACATGAGCATACAGCTCTGATATGAAACCATCTTACATTCATTAGCTACAAAAACATATTTTTATTTTACTTGCAATTTTTTTCCACTTCATGTTTCACTTTGGCACAAATTATGTAATTGTGCCCAAGCATTGCATCCTGGGAAGATTACATCAGCAGAGCATTGTTGGGAAATCTCATCTGTAATCTCACAAGGCATTTTCCTCCCAGGAGATGAAGTGCATGGTCACATGTCCTACTCACATGTGTCAATGTTCCAGGAAGTAAAGGGAGATCTAGTAACCTGCCCTTAGTTAAATTGACCACTGACAGAAGACTGGGGAAGAAAACTAAAAAAAGGAATGCAAAAAAATAAAAAGCCGGAAATGATCTAGAAGTCCGGTATTTGTTTGTGTATTGCCTAAACATTTCTAAAGATGTCTTTGTTGTTATTTTGAAGATATGGGTAAAGTTCCTCTTTAACAATGTGCTGAAAGATAAGATAAATATTTGATGTACAGAAGACAGCCTTAATTTTATTTAAAGCCAAACTTCAGGCAAGCAGCTACAGAGCTGAATGCAAATATAGGAACAGTTTTAACTGTCAGATGATTTGTAGTTTTGTCCATTTAGTTCTGAGATTCATACAGACTACCCAAACAGTAGAACCAGATTGGTAACCTAACTTTTCTCTGCTCCAGATAAGCTATACAGCTTGGTCACCTGCCTACCCACAGCTTGTGATTGGACAGTAAAGGAGCAACACAAGAGAAATTACCCAGTCCCTCTGTTCACTCTGCTCTCTCTTCCTGTGAACATGTTCCTTGTCATCACGTGTGCATTGCAGTATAGCTGATTGACCCTTAGTGCTGCCTCTCACAGTCTGTTGTTACACAGGGGATTACAGAAGAAGAAGCTGATACCAAGTTAAATTGCACTTACACTAGCTGCATTTAAAAATGCATGCCATTATTTTTTACGGATGCATAACTTCAGCAATTACTTTATATCTGACTGGAGTTCAGATGTAAGCAATAGGCACATTTAAAAAATACACTAGCATAAAATATATAAAATGCTTTTTCATGGATAAAATGCAATTATACTCCCACTTTGGACTACTCTGTGAAGTAACAAAAAGGCATCCCCTCTCCATCAATCTTCTTGCAACTCCCTATTGTGTGATTGCAAGACTAACTTATATTTCTGAATTATAGTAGCAATTACAGCATGTCATAACATTAGAAATGGCCATATGACAATGCCAGGTGCTGCAGGTAAAATTAAAGTGAAATCGTTATTGCAAAAGGGAGGACCACTTTGTGTGGAACCATGGGGGCCTCCAGCAATTGTCAATTTTTAATTTATCCTTGAAACCCTTCTTAACATGTGCTTTAAGATTAAAAATGTTTACCGCAGCAGACATAACTGACACTTTAGCATAGTTGATTTATAGTACTATATATTGGCATTAATATTGTTAGAATGTTAGTTGTAATTACTTTTCAAAAGAGAAACATATTTATTATTAATAATAATATTATTAATCAGTAGAATTTCTACCTTAGATAGCTAGCTTTGGCTTTCAACTTTTAGTAGTTCTTTGCTTTCTCTAAACACCCATGTATATGCTGCTCTTCTAACTTTCCAATTGTGCAGATGATGAAAGAAGCATCATGACTGAAGCTATAGAAGCACTTCCGAAAGAGGAGAAAGTAGAGCGAGAAGTACAGAAGCCTCCTATTGAAAGGTTTAGAAAAGATAAGCAGAACAAAACTGGCCGAGGTCGAACTTCTACTCCAGAAAGAAAAATGACTAAGAAGGAACCCTGCACAACTTCCAGAGATGAAGTGAGAAGAAAAAAAGGTCCATCACTTACTCATCTTTTATAGCCAAGCACAGCTTTACAGCTCATCCAGGGAGCATAAATAAGTAGATACAATTCAACAGTGTTTTTAATGTTACTGTAAATTATAATTTCCCCTGACTTGTACTTTCTTTCTCTTTTTTCTCATTTTCCCCTATCTATAGCAGTTCTTAAGAAAGCTGAAATTGGTAAAAAATCAGATGCTCAGACCCACTCTCCCTCCAGGAAAGTTATTTTAAAACCTGCGGTCAAGCAATCTAGACCGGCCCACCAGGTCTGCGTGAGAAGGAAGCCGGCAGGTGACCGCTCTGTTCAGTTTTTTGCAAATGTGGCTGGCAAACATAATTTTGGTTAGTTTCCATGTTGCGTTGCTTGCAGATCTCATCCTTGCAGAATTTCTTCTCTCTTTCCTTTGTTTTTCCATTTGGAGAATTTTTGGGCTTCCATAATTAACTAATTTTCCATGTTAAAGCCTTGCAAACATTTTATTTTACTTTGTGTTGCTTTTTATTTAGTTTCTTGTTCTATTTATTTGTTGATTTATGGATTCTTGTTCATTTCTTTGCAGAATTCATGATCACTTTCGCTTTCGAAGCCATAAGCGTGCATTGGTTGTATCTTGGCATAGTGACTTAGTGCTTTCTTAAAAGTTTGTATATCCATGTCTCTGTTCTGGTGGAAACCTCATGATCGATTGCAACCATGGTACACATCTCCATTGATTTGCCTCTGTCTCATACATTAATTGCATCACCTCTGAGTCTTTTCTTGCCTAACATAGAGATAAGTTAATTTAATTTATTTCTATCTTCTGTAAATACAGCCCCCCCTTCCTTGTTTGTGCTTATATATGTTAGCTTAAAGTGTGCGTGATCTCAGTCTGTACTACATAAACTTGAAAAACCATTTAGGTATTACACATTCAATACAGGGCTGGATGAACCAAAATAAGTAAAATAAGCAGGGGCTTAGTGCACCAAGGGAGGGGGCACCACATAGTTTTTCCCCTAGCCTTCAAAGTGTACTTTGTTTTAAATTGCACTTATCCTGTATAGCTAGGAGAGAAACTCTGTGATGTCCCTTTGCTAAATAAAAGGCTTCAGTCAGTTCTTTGATCTTGATCCCAATCTGTAAAATAAAATGAAAAAGGGCTGGCCTGGAATAACAAAAAACTGAAGAAGGTTTGTAGATTCTGAAACCTTAATTTCACCTTTGGCACTTATTGAGTCTTAATATCTTGTCAGTTAGGCAATGGAGGGGCCAAGGGGGTACTATTGTTGGCCTGTACTTAGGGCATCGGTTGTCCTTAATCCGGCCCTGGTTTATTGTATGTGATGAATCGGCAACCATTGACCCACAATTGCCACATGTTGCCGCTCCTGTTTCAGATCAAACTTTCTGATTGCTATCTTTAAATTGTATTTCAGTTAGAAGACGCTTGTGGGTTGAATCTCCAACTGTCCTCATTTATCCTTGACCATCTCTGCAGTAGGTCCAGGCTGCTGCATGTGTTAAAAAAAGAATTCCACTTTTCTAGAATTTTCTATATATCATAAATCATGTAGATTAATATATTAAGATGAGGTTTCATGGTAAGGTGGGAATATGAGGGATAAATGTCTTGGGGAAGTCTCCAAGACTATAAAAAGCCCAAGTGTGTTTTCACCCGGTTAGGGTTACTCATAACTGATTTGTTCGTTTTAAGTGGACTGATCCTTTGAACGCTAAAATGGAGAATTTTCAATCAGGTCACATACCTGACAATGGGGAGGGAAAAGCAGTAAGGTTACCAGCACCCCGAGGTCCTCATTATATATCTGTCCTTTATTGACGTTCAGATAAGCATGGTGTCACAGAATATAGCAACGTTTCGGAGCCCTGTACGGTCATCAAGCAAAACAATGTGACAGTTTTTCTAACATAACTGACAATGACAATGAGTTGGCAGTTTGAAAATACATAAAACATTTAATTATATTGACATTTCTTTCGTGTTTGAAGAGGAAAAGAAGAAGGAAAAGTGATAAAACTTGTAAAGTTTTATTATGATCCAGCTGATATTGCATTTAAGAAGGTCAGATAGATGAGAAAATAGGTCAGGTTATTTTAATATATTTTATATTTATCTTTTAACCTTTGAATGCACAAGCAGGGCCATTTGCTTTCAACTACATTGGACATGCTTGTAATTTCCTTCATTGCTCTCGCATCTTTATACATTATGTGACTGATTGATATACATGAACTGAACAGGGATTTGACTAAGAAACTTTTATGACACTCGGTTTAGCAATGGACTGAGCGAGGGAGTTAGTATACAGTATAGTCTACATCGGGGCGCCCACAATTTTTCGTCTGGAGATCTACTTTTCAAATGACGAGCTTAATGAGATCTACCAACGAAAAAAACCCTGCATTCAGCGGCGGGAGGGGTGCAATCGCCCGCACCCGGAATGCTGGCACTGCGTTCTGGTCCAGTGCGATCTGCAAAAATGCTGCATTTTTGCAGATCGCACTGGACCGAAACGCAGGCATTAATGTGCCTGCGTTCGAAGTGCGGGC
This sequence comes from Nanorana parkeri, assembly GCF_000935625.1. Taxonomy (NCBI): domain Eukaryota; kingdom Metazoa; phylum Chordata; class Amphibia; order Anura; family Dicroglossidae; genus Nanorana; species Nanorana parkeri. Next base: position 203,117 of record NW_017307117.1, read on the forward strand.
GATCACACTGAGGGTGGGGGGGGGCGTAGCTGCGGTGCCATTGACTTGCGTTCCAATGCGTTCTTGAGGCGGAACACTCTGGAACGCAGACTTTGTGGTGTGAACCGGCCCTCTCTTCTCTCTCTCTCTCCCCTGTTTCTATCTGCTGTCTCTTCTCTCTCTCTGCTGTCTCCTTCTCTCACTTTCACTGCTGTCTCTCTCCTGTCTGTCTTTTCTTACCTCCACTGCAGCAGCTTCCCAAGTCTCCTCTCCTCTCTCCTTCCCGTCTGTGGCATCTGACACATTCAGCCGCACGAGCACCGCGGGTAGGACAGGACACAGGTCAGTGAGCCAATCACGATCTACCAGTGTTCGCTTTGCTATCTACTGGTAGATCGCGATCTACCTAATGGGTACCCCTGGTCTACATGAATTATCACTAAAGGTTGTGAAAAGAGGGGCAGTGATAAGAAATACTTCAATAAGCAATAAGAATACTGGAAACTATCCTACTGTACCTTCTGTTTTTTAATTCATATTGTAAAATAGCAAACATAATAGGTAAAGGCTGTTTCCATGTACAGGGGGACATCTTATATGTGAGGCAGCACTATAAGAAAAGGGAAGAAAAGTGGAGTAACCAACTTACTATAGATGAACCATAAGGTGAAGGCCCATTCTAGAATGAAACGTTTAATTGGTTGTGAAGGGGATAGTGGAGAAAGACAGACAAAGGTTGTAGGTTAATGGATGGTGTAAAATAACTCATATAGAGAAAGGAAAAATTAATTGCACAAAAAAGAAAGTTAATAAAAAGAAAGAATCTGCTTACTTGGACGAGAACATGTCTATGAGTGGGAGGATTGTAATATATGCCAGACTTTGTGATCTTAAGTCTTGTTGGAGGTATGCTAAACAAGGCTTCCAAATCTTAAGGATTTCAAGATTTTGCTTATATCAATTCATCAGGAAGGCAACCATTCAAGTAATTACCTCCAAGGAGCATAAAAATGCTTTTAAGCAGCATGTGCCATTCATTGGTTCACCATGAGGAGGGCAAAGTCCGTTTATGTTGTGTTTTAGTAAAGGAAAGCTATAGTGAAGAAGTATGGAGGCTGCCATTGATGACCTTCTGAAAAACCTAGTCCCCTGGATGTCAAGTTTCCCCAATTGCTTTGTGACTTTCTAAGTCAATGGGGTTCATTTACTAAAGGGAAATTGGGTGTTTACATTGCAAGGGAATTCTCACTTTGCAGGGCAGTTTTCCCTTAGTTTAGTGAATGTGCCCCAAAAAATGCTTTGCAAAGAATATCTGTAAAAAAATAAGTCAAGGCTACTGGACTTGCTGTTTTCTTGAAGATGTTTCACTGGTAATCCAACCAGCTTTCTCAATTCAGAATGACTTGTACAAAAAATTATCTGAGAATAAATATAGTGAATGTTGCTCCAATCCACATAATCTGTTAGTCACAACCAGGTGTTGATTGCATTTGCATAATTGGAGTCTTGGAGGTGTTATTAACCTGCCCACAGAGAGGTGTTAAAACAGCATTGTATGTGGCAGACAATAGATGTCTCAACTCCCGACCTCTATTCAAGCTTGGCTTCTCCATTTTTGTATAAGTCCTGAAGCCTATAAAATCTGTTGGTTCTATCATTGACCCGACAAAACATTTGACCATCTCACCTCCATCTCTTTTCATGCCTTATTACCTCTGCACCTACTGATGCTTATAAGCCCACATTGCTATGCTTGCACTATGGCATATACCTAACCACAGTCTTTCTTATCTAAGCGCTGGTGCTTGTTAAAGAGGTTGCAGTGCTGTGTTTTTCATTATTTTCCAGTTTGTTAGTGGAAATGTTTTTCCTCTTTCCATACCATCAGCCTCATACCTTTATACTTACCATCATCTATCGCACCATCAGCCATTCATTTTATTGTCTGATTTGCCTATTTGGGGGTGGGGATATGCCTCACTTTGTGTCCCAGTGATGGTGGTCACCAGGACAAAAAAATAAAAACAAATCTCTCCAACAAGGATCAAACAGCAATAAAACATTTTTCAATTAGGAAGGATAAGGATAAAACTCTTTTCAGGCTTTAATTTTTATCTTCACCCCCAAAGGGTAAATTTCCCAGGACCTTTTTCATGTGCTACATGTCAGGAATCACGCCGCTGAGTGAATGTAATTTATTTGTGTGATTGTACTGTATTGCTATGTGGTGTTCTTGCGACCATGTCGCAGTACAAGGTGGATTGTACCCCGAAAAAGTTACTGTTTTTTTATAAATTTTGTGTAAAAATAAAGTAATTTTTTTTCCAACCAGAAACGTGGGTAGATTGCTAAGGTTACCTGTCTCAGCGAAGTTGTCACCAGAACTGCAAGTGAGGTGACATTTCCCAAACAGGTTATAGACCAGATATCAGGCCCACTTTAATTGCTCAGAGTTTACTGACAGATTATGCACACACTTTATCTGCTGCTTGTATGTCAAACCAGCTGCAGATCCTAAGAGCATTATGGTATGACAACAGTTTAGCTTCCTTAGGGTAAAATCAAGATTTAGGTAAGCAGACATTTTCCGTCAAACACAGATATCAAAGAAAATACAGATACAGTAATTGTAAAATAATAAGTTTCCAGTAATAAAGTGGTCACTTTCCCAGTAGTTAGCATTTCTTCAGTTATTTAGGAAAGCACTGTGGGAAATTGACTGAAAGTTGAGAGTAATTGTTTAGAATTTCATTCTTGCTGTAGAATGAATTGGGTGCCTATACCATTAGAAATGTGTACACGTGTCCTGTAAAGCCTGTTATTGTACAGTATATGGGTTATAATATGTATTAATCTGTATTAAGGTGAGCCGATAAAGGTATAGTGATCATTTATGTTTATTCTTTTGCTCAATTTTTCATTAGAGCAGGTTCTGTTTATGTCAATCCTTTAATAAATAATGTTAGCCAGTATTGTTAAGCAAGTGCTAACAATGCAAAATCATCATAAAGAACCAGGAACAACTAAAACACTTAGCAGAAGTAGAGGGATATTAATTATGATGTGAAAAGAAGCTGGTCTACCAGGACCTCCTGTCTGGTGGTTTCATCCCATTGAAATAAGTGATTGTAACCATTAAGTTTTTCTTTTTCCTGCTATGCCAACAGGGGGAGATTCTCAGCAGATGCCAAGTGCCCTTCGGCAAACCAAGGACAGGACCCCTGTGAGTAGTAAAAACTTCTGCCTTCTTTTAGGAAGAATACATTTTAGAGAGATGCAAAATCTATTAGAAACAGGCTATAGGAGTGCAAATTAGGGCAACCTGGCTTGAATCGTAGGCCATCCAGATACGATGTAATTTTAAAGCACAACTCGAGATTTTTCTTTTGCAGTTTTTCTGGGTAAGGAACTTTACCCAGATCTTTAAAAATAACAACATACACACCATTAGAAATGTTTAGTAATGGCAATCTACAAACACATACTTCTAGATAATTGCCGGCTTTGTATTCTTTGCATACCTTGTTTCTCTTTTCTTCTCCAGTCTTATGACAGTGGCCATTTTTGCTAAGGGCAGATTACTAGATCTCACTTTACTTCCTGGAACTCTGGCACATGTGACTAGGGCATGTGACCATGCACATCATCTTAGGGGAGGAAATGCCTTTCCCTGAGATCTCATGAAATTACAGATGAGATTTCCCAGCAATGCTCTGCTGGTGTAACCTTCCCAGGATGCAATGCTTGAGCACATTACATAATTTGTGCCAAAACTGGACCGGGAAGTGATAAACTCTATTTGTAAGTAAATGGAAAACATGTTTGTTTAAACTAATGAATGCAAGATGATTTTAAATCAGCATGCAGAGCTGTATGCTGATGTGATTTTTAGTGAAAGGGAGTGAAGGTCCACTTTAAGACTACTTTAAAGTGTTATTACTGACTGTGACCCCACTGGGGAGATTTCCCTGCGACTTCTGTGTTGTCATTGGAGCTGATAAAAAACACAAAATGATTTCTGATCCATTGGGCAAAGACACATAGAAACTCAATAATGTGTAAAGTCGGTTTGACAGTATTCAATGGCAGGAAAAGGGTGCTAGTGTCTCCCAGCCACTTCGTTATGACTCTATATATGTTAATATCAATTTGGTTACAGAAACAGGCACAACAATACATCAAGGCAATATCTTGACATCATGTGGCCCTAGACCCACCTAAATGATTATGCTCTTTTGTGAAGCTCCTCTGCTTGTGTCCTTTGATTGTTTTTAGGGAAAACTAATGCTAGAATGCACTGTTAGGAGGTGGAATACAATATACTTCATATACAGAACTAATTTTATTTTGTACAAACCACTAAACAAGAGAAAAGAGAGACAGGGTTATGTTTCTAAGCTCTTCTTACTCCTGATTCCCCTTCCCTTGTACAGTTCTCTTGTTGAATTTAACCATAGATGCCCAGGGGTGGACAGAAGAGGAAGGGAAAATAATTTGTCAAATTTGAGGCACGGTGCTGCCCTTTTTAACACTTCTGACATAGGTAGAGGAATAGCTGTAGTTGGTAACATATGGTATAGACACTTGACACTGAGAGGAGCTTTTCTATGTAAAACACTCAATAAGCCTGACAAAGCAAAATTCCACCTCCAGTGCCCTGACACTCTGAGCCTTGGCACCAGAAGTGACAGATTTTATGCCATTTTATTGTGGTGCCATTGCTGAACCCATGGGAGCTGTTACCCAGATCAGGACTGGGATTTAGTCGCTGATATATCAAGAATGCCAGGTACAAAGCATTCAACAAAAAATTGCCCTACATTGTAATGTACCTACTGCAGCTAAGCACAATCACATGGGGTGGGCTTTGCTTAGCCCTGTGCTGTTCCAACTTTCAAAAATTTGAAACATGCGCAGAACTGTATGGGACTGAAGTGGCAGATCAGGAGAGGAGATATTATGAACAAACTGGGAGCAGGCACCTTATAGTAACTAATACCATCCTATGATCTGATTTTTTTTTCTAATACAGAGTCATGGAAAATATGTTTCTGATTTTTTTAAACTGTAAAATGCATACACTTTGGAAATATTCATTATTATTACATTACTTCATTTTCTTTTTTCTTTCAGTTTTAGAAATACACAAATAACACATTAAAGATGCTAGAGGAAATAAAGTTACAGCGTCTCTCACTTGCTGTAGTAAAGCTAGTAGTTTACTAGGAATAAATGAATTATTGTTATTTCACTAGGATTTTTCTAAAAGCAATTTTTACAATGTTGTAATTTCTTTACCTTTTGGTGCTTTGTTTAGGATGGGGGGAATAAGAGTCCAGAAAAACGCTCATCCTTGCCTAGACCTTCCTCCATCCATCCCACCAGGAAGATCATCCCTATAGATAAGGAAGAAAACTCTATATCCACCAGCACTTCTGTGTCTTCTTCAGTGAGACGTACCACCAGTATGTTTGCCGACCTTTACTTTTTAGTCTCAGATAGGGTGGGGAAGGGCTGGAACCCCTGTCATGTGTTTATTTTATGTGTATGTCCCTTCTGCTCAGATTCCTCTCACTTTCCGTGTGGCTACCAGGGTAGGACGTGACGGCACAAGCTCTTACTGGGTCTCTAACTCTTCTCCACTTTTTCCAAAAAGTCTGGACTTTTGATTATTGTGTAGTAACCCATATAAACCAATAAGAAATCATCTTTCATTGCTCTGTTCTCAAAATGAACAAATCGTTCAATTGCATTGGTTGCTGTGGCTTTACTGCACATCATTCTTAATTCTGTTGCTTTTTTATATAATCCGATACATTTTAAAATGTTCCAAATTATTATAATAATTAAATACGTTGTATGCATTGCATAATACTATTAAAGTTTTTTGCACAATTAAAGTAGAACTACTGTAGAGTAATGCAAATTGCTCTGTCCACACACATGTCTTATGTGGTTATGTATTAGGTACTTATTACATTTTCAGGGTAGACCAGTTTAGACCTCAGGGAAAAAGTCTGGTGTTTGTGCATTACACTATTGCTGAGCCCTCTATCTTATAGAGTGGGACACCGGAGGGGCCAAGAAGCTGAGATAACACAGCAGAAGGGAATTGGGAATAAGAGAGCCCTATTTATGGGGAAGATGAAGGGACAGTCAGTGCCGGTTCTACCACTAGGCAAACTAGGAAGCCGCCTAGGGCGCACTGCTGCCTATGGTGCAGCCTCCAAAATAGCAAAAGCCAATAGCAACTTTCTCTCTCAGGTCCGCTCCTCTGCTGGCTGGGTGGGGTTTTAATAGCCAGCTTGCTATTGACTATTTCACATTAAATTATATTCACCTGTCGCGTGCGGAAGCTAGCTGGCAGGAAAATGGGGCTGCGCGCGTGGTGGGGATTGGGGGTTGCACCGCGGGAGGGGGGCTGGGGAGTGCAAGTAGCTGGTCTTGCCTAGGGCGCAAAATAGTCTAGCATCGGCCCTGGGGACAGTGAGTTAGAAAATCTCAGATACTCATGGCTGATAGGAACATTTATGTGGTGTAGCTGTAAGGAAAGGTAGACAGGGAACTAGGGAAGGAAGAGAGTAGTGAAGAAGCATCTAAGAAGGGGAGCATGGAGAAAAGGAGCTGAACCCATAGCAACAAAGAAACAATTTGCAAGGAGAATCATGCACAATGATTGCATACGATTTGTTTCTATGTTCGAAAAATATGTTGTCATCTTGTAAATTATGGAAAGCCTGTCCCCTCTCTAACTATGCACTTTGACAATTACCCTGTTATACAAACATTTAGCTTTTTATGATTCCTGTTTATGCAAGGTCTGCTTTATTTTTGTGAAACACACTAAAGTTTGGGGAGTGCATCTGATTTTCATTCTGTATGGAAAAATCAAAAGAACTCCCTCCAAATACTGTTCTTTGCCGCCCCTGTATTAATGCTATATATTTGTTAATCACTATTTGTGGAGAAACTTCTAAAGTCTTGCTAAACTTACCAGTGTAGATACTAATGACAATTGTTTTAATACATTTTATAAACGTTGAACTCTTGCCCAAACTGTGTCTAATCTATATTCAGGATCTGAGCCAATATGGAGTAGAACAGGAAAGAGTGGAACATCTACCCCAACTACACCTGGATCTACAGCTATTACCCCTGGAACACCACCAAGCTATGCTTCAAGAACACCGGGCACACCAGGAACACCAAGCTACTCACGTACACCGCGCACTCCAGGAACTCCGAAATCTGCCATATACATGTCTACAGAAAGGAAAGTGGCTATTCTCCGAACACCTCCAAAATCCCCGGCTACATTGAAACAATTGCGTCTAATGAACCAGCCACTACCTGACCTGAAGAACATCAGGTCTAAGATTGGATCCACAGACAACATTAGGTATCAGCCCAAAGTAGGACAGGTAATAGCTTCCATTCTGTGGACCACAAAATACTGTGATATTACCATAAAAGTATACGTAAACATAATCATATAAACCGCATATAAGATTTAAAATATTAATGTAATTTCAATTATTTTTTAATATTTTTAAATCTGCAGCCTTCATTAAACTATTAAGCAGTCACCCTGCCACGAAGGTTACTTTCTGTTATAGAGTGGCAACACTCTGTCCCTGTCTCTCAACTGTTCTCCTGCATTGTCAGCCTGTCACACACTCTCCCTATGGAGACTACAAGCCGATGCGCTAATTCAATTTCCACAGGCATGGTCCAGTTTTGCTATTATCAGGGAATCCACCCTGAGAAATGAACAGTTGCTGGAATGCATGCATGTGGACAGGAAATGGATGCAAAGAGGCTACAGGTGATCAGCAATACTGATCGGCAACAATTGATGAAAAGTGAAAATAGTATTTTATTTTGAAATAAAGGCAATTGTTTATGATGCACAGTCCTTTAGCAAACTAAATGACATTCAGCTAGTGTTCACATCTACTTTAATGTATTGGAACATAATTTTAAATGATTTCAGTTTATAAAACAATTGTTTGCTTTCTCAAAAGGAACCAATAATAAGCCTTGCGGTAGAATGCCCACTAGAAGTGAGTACACTTAGTAATATAATATAGTCCAAAACCAACAACTAAATTACTTGATTAAAAAAATTACCCAATTTAGCAGCATTTAGCATATCCAGCTACTGGGAAAAGATTGTTTAGAGCGGCATTGATCAAGGATAGAGTGCTTTATGTTATTTATTTATATGTGCTTAGTGCAATACATGTAGGCTTGCTTATATATTGATTTATTTTCATGGAAAAAAGACATTATCATGCAAAATTCATAGAGGACTCATAGGGGGTCATTCACAAAGCTGCCGTAGGCAGCCGAGTGAATAACAGACCCGAAGTGAAGTGAGCCGAACGCTGTTCGGCTATTCACTTCAGGCTTGTATGGCTGATTTCAGCCGTACATCGACTACAATCAGCCGTACAACGGCTTTTTGCGGCCGGCTTCGGGCCTCTGGCTCGGCTACTCTGCTAGGTACCTTCTGTTGTACCGAGCAGAATAGAAAAACAGTTGAAAAAAGAGAGAAAACGATTGGGTGGAGCTAGCAGTGACAGCTAGCTCTGCCCGACTGTTTTCTATTGGCCGGGACCAGCTGTCATTGCAATGACAGCTTGTCGGAGCCGGCAGTGGTATCAAAGCTGGCTCTGCTGAGTTTTCATGGTACTGGCAGATCAGCGTCTTCTGTTTACCAGGTAACCAGGGACGCTGAACTGTCAGTACCATGAGAGCTCAGCAGAGTCGGCTTTCATATTACCGCCGGATCTGCTAAGCTCTTATCTTAATAACACATGGGTGTCCCTGGTAACCAGGGATGCCCTTGTGTCATTACACACTGAGAACCCGAAGGAGCCGACGTGATATCACAGCGGCTCCGCCGGGTTATCAGTGTTATGACACTGTACACTCAGTGTAATGACACTGTGTAAGCTCCAGCTCATCCATCATGCACACCGAGCCCGGTGGCATGCAGCAGGCTTCGACATACAGGGATGCACAGACTCTGGTATAGAGCGACTACACGCTGCAGAGCAACGTTCACCCTCTGAGCCACGCACACCTGTGGATCACGGCACTGTCTCACGGGGATGGAGCGCTATGGTCCACCAGTCCCCTGCGCCAGCAGGACATCAAGCCCAACGTGCAGCCCATCAGGGAGGATCACCTCCAGCACCAGGCTAGAGCCGGGTTCTCAGTGTAATGACAGAACAGCGTCCCTGGTAACTAGGGATGCTGATCTGTCTCTGCAAGTGGCCGGAGCCAGCCGTTAGATGACGGCTGACTCAGCCCAGCTGCCAGAAGCAGGCTTTCGGTTGGCCAGCTTCCAATTTTACATTCGGCTCGACTGAGCCGCTCGGCTAAGTTCGGGAGCTGTACGGGCTGTAGTGAATAGCCCGTACAGCAGCCCTTCGGTTCTACTGAGGGGTCCTGGGGCCGAAGCTAGCCGAAGTATCAGCCGAAGCTACGGCTAGATCCTTTGACAGCTTTGTGAATAACCCCCATAATCCCCATTATGCATTTGCAGTTATCAAAATGTAAGGTTTTTGCATTATTCTTTTCCACTGCAATACAAAAGCAGTGGATCTTTACTTCTGAATCAGACAGCTATAAGGTACAGTAGTGGCATTGTTTTCAGTGCTTCTTTATATAACTTGGGCACACTTACTCTGCCTCCTGTTCATTTTAGGTTAAGATCTTAAGTGAGAAGACTGATTATAGTGATGTTCAATCTCGTTGTGGCTCCAAGGATAACGTCAGTCATAGTGCTGGGGGAGGTCAAGTAAGTAAGGGCACAATTTATGATGGGATCTCCTCCGCCACTTCCTTGGTGCTCCTTTCAAGATCCTCAAAGGTTCTACCCCTATCTGTGCCTCACCTAACCTGTCAGCACTTGGTCTGTTCTGTGTGTCTGTCTACTGAATGTTCACTTCTGTAACAATTTAAAGCTTTGTTTACTTGAGCAGCTAATCTGGTGCCACATAGTTTAGTGAAATAAAACCAATGAAGGCCAGTACTACGGTAGTAGGACAATTATTGACAAACAGTGGTGTCATGTCTCTGGGTCTCTTTGGGTCTCAAGATCCTAATTCTTGTCCCATCACATACTCTACTTAGCCAAGCAAAGGACGTTTCCCGTGCTGCATTATCTGTAATGTAAATGGAGATTTTTAGCAGTATAGAGTGAGGACTGTTGATGGCTGTAGAAAGCAGACAAAGTTGGGAGGTCTTGTGCATGTCTGGAAACTCCAAGAGATATCTTGGGCAATCACCAAAAATGAACACCAATTTTGCATTAATTATTTTTTTTCTCCATTTGAAAGCATCACAATAGTGTGTGTATAATGTGTCAATAAGTTTAATTGAACACTACAAGGATAGCTGTTATAGTTATTAGTTTGGGTAACTTGCACTGGTTTGCAGGTTCGGTATTATAGATGCCTTCTTGCAACCTTAGCTGAGGTCCTGGGCTATCTTCTTTACAATTTGCATCTCTGTGTTGGCAAACTTTGGGCAGTATTTAGAACTCTCAGGTCATGTCAGTCAGCATGGTGATGATATCATGCGATAGGCAAAGAATGTCATATCAGTAAAAACTCCTTTTATTGGCTTGATTGCAGATATAATTTATGTTTAAAATAACATAACACATGACATTAAATGTCAGCATAAAATTGTGACCATCCATGTTGGCTGCTTGTGTGTAACCACTCCTGGGTGCATTACTAATGTCTTCTGAATATAGTAGTAAGTAGATGCTTGCTGCAACACTGACCAGTCTTTCCTCACTGCCTCTGACGCATGAACCAGCTCTTACAAAAAACTATTTTCCAGCTTCCCCAACAACTTTTCTGGTGAAGGGTTTTCGTATTCTTTATATGTCCTAATTTCTCCCTCTTGATTTTCTTACAGATCCACATTGTAAGTAAGAAGATTGACCTTAGCCATGTCACATCCAAGTGTGGATCTCTAAGGAACATACGCCACAGGCCAGGTAAACAACATCTGGATTTCCTGTTATTCATTTTGACACAGATGAATATAACCTTGGTGCCTAGAACAGTTACTTAGCTAAAGTATCATATGTGTAAATCAAATAAATCTATAAAGCTCAACAAATCCTTGTTCAAATATTACCCAGAGTTCTTGGAGTTTGTACACATTTTTTATGTTTGCCTTCTAACTGAATTAAATATTGGGTGTGAAATCTAAATCGAATATTGAGTGTTAGGCTCTATACAAAACCCTTTTATTATGGGTAGCTGAAAATATTTCAGAACTGGAGGTTCGAGTCACTGCAGAGCTTGTCAACTAGTATATAGTACTAGCAACATGCTTTAGATTTCAATGCAGTGATCAGCAATTTTATTAAACATATTCTGTTCAGCTGGCAGGTAATTTGACTTGGGGCTGCACAAAACACTCCAGAAAAGTTAAATAGCTGTAGTGAATGAATTCAAATTAAAGTCATAGTTTAAAAGCAAATAATAATATATGCATAAACTATATTTTGGTGATGTAATAAGTGAATAAACGTATTCATCAGGCCAGATCTCTGCTTCAGCCAGTTCACCTTTTTCGCAATATAAACGAATATTGTTTAAACCAGAATACCCATTCTATATGTGTTAAGTAGTGGATGGATAAATGAATGCTCATCTGTTAAGTAGTGAGTGTGCTTGTTAGTGGAGCAAAGGACTGTTCCAAAGTGTGTTGTTTACACAGAAACAGAATTAGGGACATTCTAAGCATCTTTTCCTATAATTGTAAAGTGCGGGTGTTTCCAAGTGTGTGCAGACGTCTTGTCTGTAAAAGTATTTTCTTTCAGTTTTTAGACATGCTTGGAAATCATTTTTGAAAGCATTCAACAAACTAACCCTTTGAATAGTATTGTCTAAGGTGGTGTTAAAACCTTCAACCCCGCAATGTGTTATATATGATGACCATTTTGCTATAAATGGGCGTTCTTAGATTAGACCTTTCTGGAATAAAACATTACATCAAAATCAGAAAGAACACAAGGTACACAAGAGTGATTGCGAAATGTGTTTATTATTTTTCTCCCACATTGAAAGGTACAATGTGATTGTCTACTGAGACAGGGACCTAAAGATGACATACCTGTATATAAACCATTAGAGCAGATCAGGAGGCCGGTCTATGTTGCTTAGTGATTCTCATCAGAAGATATGATAAGCATTCACATGATTGACAGATCACAAGATCAGTATTGCTTAACTGACATCTGGCATTTGGCCTCTTTGTTGGAAGAATGTTGTTTAGAAGACAGGTGTACTTACTGACATAAACTGAATTAAATTAATATAGAAATCTTGATGACCTCTACTTAGAAATAAAACAGCATATTGTAGTATGTTTTGTATAAATTAATTTAAAACAAACTCACACTGAAAATCAGTTAAAAAAAACTGAGCTGAAATCTGCATGAATAGTTTTATCTAATCCTTTCAACTGTTCATGGTTATGAACGTCTACTCTAAAGCTAAACTGAGAACATCCCTAGATCAATCTTTATTAATGAAACCCCTACACTTTTTTTTGACAGATATTGCATTCACAACAGACCCAGGGCTTTCTGTTTCTGTGATCTGAAATAGGTGTGACTTTCAGGAGTTTTAGATTTACTATGACTTGATCTGCTGAATGCTTGTTCTTGTTCTGTGGAATTCTATGAGTGTCTTACAGTTTTCATTCATTACACATTGAAGTATACTTGCCATTTAATTTAATTTGATATATTATCAATATATATATATATATATAATATTATTTCATAGATTTGATATGTCCTTTTAGCAATGTAAGGGCCCCCTTCTACTATTCAACTAATAGACACTTTTAGCTGATATGTGTAAATAAATCTGAATTTGGTCTTAGTCTTATGATTGTGCTCTTTGCAGGTGGTGGACATGTGAAGATTGAGAGTGTTAAACTGGACTTCAAAGAGAAGGCCCAGTCAAAGATTGGTTCTCTAGAAAATGCCCATCATATGCCTGGAGGGGGCAACATAAAGGTAAAAGAACTGATCATATTAACAGTTTATTTTTTTTATCATGTGTATTAGTAGGACATGTTATTTAAACATTTTCACATGCATTATAAAACAACAAAATGAAACGATGCTGGTAGAAAGGATAGAGCTCAAAGTCTAAGCAGAAGCCATGTAAGATAAGAAATCATGGTATAACTGAAGCATAGTAGGGCATTTCACAAGCATAGAAGCATTTCAGAGCCATTCTGTTAAAAGTTGGCAAATAGCAATCTTTGGACAACTAAAGCATATAATCGGTAGACCTGGGGTTGTAGGTACATTTAAGCTGAAGGAGAGTGGAATGAATTATGAAGGATAATTCTGTACACTCAGTGGTAGATGTAGTCCGTGTAGCTGGAGAGGTATTCATGCTAGCTGCACTTCTTAATATTTCAATGTTTTCAGCCCTAGTTTGCAAATAATATCTCCTATTTTCCAGACTTCCATGAAGCAGCACACATGTATAAAAATAAAGAAATAATAAGAATATCACTAAGCCTTTCACTTTGTGAATAGATTGAAAAAACATGCTCTATTAGCTGTCTCAGATAAGTTGTATAGGTTGCATACACAACAACTACATTAAATCCCATAGCATGTGTTCCATGCAATGGTGTAAAGATAAGGTATCCTTTGTTGGTTGGTATCTCATAAAATAATACCAACAGTTTTTGTTAGGATACAAACAGCAGAAAACTTGGATAATGTGGAGTTATGGGCACTTACAAATGAGCTCCCCATAGTTAATATTCAGACTCCAACTGCTGATTGGCTGCAGGAATGGGGCAGAGTGCAGTGTTGGGTATAACTGCATTGTACATAGAGTGGGTTATGTGTTGTCTGGAACCCACATAAAAGGGGCTATGAATGAGTTTTTCAAAAACAAAGAAAGAAAATCATCTAGCAACTTGTCAAATTTAAAAATGTTTTTGTCTGGAGTTCATCTTTAAAGCATCGTAGTTTATAATTTTTGGGTGTTCAGGGATCCCATTTTCATTAATCAGTAAGTTTCAATGCAGAGTTGTTCCTGGATAGCAGCCCTGAGTCATTGCCAGAAATGTGTTAGCCGAAGATGAATTCGGAGCATTGGTTTATAGAAACACATTTTCCAACTCACATCGCTGACCTACATGCTTTATGAAGTGTGCAAATAACACTAAATCACTTTATATTGTTCTCCTATTTTCCTCTTGCAGATAGACAGCCAGAAACTGCACTTCCGAGAACAGGCCAAGGCCAAGGTAGATCATGGAGCTGACATTGTCTCACAATCTCCAGGAAGGTCCAGCGTGGCTTCTCCACGGCGTCTCAGCAATGTGTCATCCTCTGGAAGTATCAACCTGCTAGAATCCCCACAGCTTGCTACTCTAGCTGAAGATGTCACTGCAGCCCTAGCTAAACAGGGCTTATGAATGTGTTCTACCTTTAGCAGTGTATGACGTTAATATTAAATAATATTAATAACAAAAATATTTACGCATGAGCTCTTGGCAGGATTTGGGCTCAAAGCAGGTGTCACATTCATTATTTATCCTTCAACACGAAAGATGCAAATATCACTTCATGCCTAACCTATACACTTCTAGGTTCTTTCATTGTATACATGATTTTCCACGTGAAGATACCAGATGTACCCATTATGTTACAGACAACAAGTAATGATCTTAGGATAACTGTAGACTGGTAGGTCTGGTCATACTTCATCATTGTACACTGGAATTAGAAGACCAAATGTCACATAATATGGTATTCCCAAAGCATCACCCAAGTTGTTATCACTGCTCTTAACTAGTCTTGCATGGAGCCCTGAAATACTCGGTGTAATTTCAACATGTGCCTGCCAGCCACCTGAACAATGTTTGCGTAAGAGCCATGTCCAGTCAGAGCGGCTGCTCATCTTGTTCAGTTCAGACAGTGATTAAGCTCTTTGTTCCATCAGATTCCTAATCCCCATAGGCTAACAAACCCATTGAAGCTTTGTGCTGTGTCAGAGATTAAGCAAGATGTGTTTAAGAGAAGACAAACATATGCCACTTTCCGAGGTTAAAAGCAAATCTTGTTAGCAAGCAGTCGGTCATGCCATTGCAATGGCAGAGAAAGCAGCCAATTTGAGGAAGATTCTTCAAGTAAGTTTTGGGGAACATTGTTGTAAGGGAGCAGTAAATAAAGCACTTGTTTTTTGACTAGTACCTGTATATTTGATGGTCTGTTAGCTACTAGAATGCCTGCTTTGCTTTGTAACATGGCACATCGCAGACGTTCCAAGAAGCTGAGGCCATGAACAGAAAATTTTAGCTTTGTGCATAGGCAGACATTTCCAACACCTTTTTTCCACCTGTTTGATACAGTATTATTAATCTAGATGTATATATATTTCTCTGTGGCCATGTTTTCATGCATATCCCCTGAAACCCTTTTCATATACTTGAAGATTCCATTTCTTACTCACAGTATCTGTGTCTGTTGCACCATTTGGTAAAGCAGTTTTAGGTAGGCATAATTTAATGTTAGGAAAGCTTCTCTTTTTTCCTATGTAAAAAATACGCAAAGCAAGAAAAAAAAAAACAGAACAAAAGAAAAAAGCAACGACGTATATTTAAGACAAAGAAGACCAAATGCAGAAAAGCTCTTAAGCATGATGTTGCCCTCCTTCTTAAGAAGCATTGGCTGTCTTAGATTTCCTTTTTTTGCTGGAATGCTCCAAAACGAGAGCTGTTTTGTCAATGATTTTGCTTTTCTCTTGCTCCTCATTTGAAAAGGGCTGCCGTATGCATTGGTTTTTAATCCTGAAGGTTCCTGTTTTTTCACTTACAAAGATTCAGTAGGAAAGAACTGCCTGATTTTGATTTTCTGTTTGCTAAAGTTGAACAAAAGTACATGTATTGATTATGGATTGAAAAGTCTTTATATTTTACACAATCTTTCAGTGCAGTATTCCATTATAACTGGGACCAACCAGTAGGTAACCCCACACATCACTGAGGCTTAATGAGGGCTTATGAAAACTGTAGAAGTCCTAACGCTAAGTTCACACACATGTTATATACTCATATATTTCCAACTACTATTTTGCTACAAGTACCAATAATAATAGGTTATTATTTAAATTGTCTCTCCTGAAAGAAGCTGCCATGTGTTTTAAACTGATAATCTATAGCCACCAACAGTATTATTTAAAGTACATGGAAGTACATGGAATGTAGGTACCAGTTTGCATAGCAGCCAGTCTTGCAATAGTGTCTTGTAAATTCAGAATTATTTGCTCTGTAAGCAGATCCTATTCTACTTACACTCTTTGTTCACAATAATAATTTTAAGATACTAGATAAGATGTCTTCTGCAGAGTCTAATAAAATCCTTTTAAAAAAATCATGGGGAAGCATTTAGTAGTACTGTTTACAGAGGAAGTAGGTAAGTACATAGTACTTTGTGATGATAAGGAAATTGATGTAGTTGTAGCAGACAGTGCAAATATTTGCATGGCTATCCTTCTGAAATTGGAAATAAGCGGTAACATTTATTTTACCCCTTCCAAAATTTACCCAGCGCTCTAAGCCTTATCAAGATAGACAAATTAAGTCTTTAATGTTGGTATTTCTGTCAGGTGTCCACATGGGCATTTCTCAAGTAGTTTACTTGTCCCATATTTTCGATTGGATGAACAGCTGCTGGACTACCGTGAGAGTATTGTATATTTCTTTAATAGTGTGCAGGGTGTAGATAAGCTGTACCAGTGCTCAGTGTCCCAAGGTGGTTTAAAAGTGGCTTGCCTGCATGAATTTGCAAGTGAACTGCTTGAGAACCAGTTACATATTTAGCGTAAAAAATTATTTTAGGATGTTTACTAAGGCCTGTGACAATTCCTTTGACATATCAAAGACACATTACATTTACAGTTAATATTTGTGATCTATACAGTATGTCTCTGTAATGATCTGTTCTATCATCAGTGCAAGCTCAAAAAACATCAGCTATTTTGATCATTTTAATAATAGTAACATGAACAAGCTAATGGCTCTTTAAATTAAGGCGTTTATGGGACAAATAGGGATTGCATATTAGGCGTGACATGTAACTAGTCCACAGTATTAAATACACTGATCTAAGGAAGTCATCAAAGCTACTTGGCTAGGCAACCTTGTACAAATGAACTATCTTTAGAGGTGTGTTGTGCTTGTGGCCGTGTTCTGTCTCACACTTAAACTGATGCGGCATTTAAAATGAAGAGCTATGTAAGCATTTGTATACATGCTGTACAATTGCATAAAGTTTGGTACATGACAGGAATTCTAGATCACTTTGTTCCCAATGCTATAAGAGAAATAAAAGCTCATGCTGACTGCTTCAGTCTTATATTTATCCTGCATGCAGTCAGCATTTCTTGATGTTTTGCAGGTGTTTTCCTTCCCTGTACAGTATTTTATTTCTAAGTGACTATTACATGTGCTTTCCTACAGTAAAGTAGCTGATGTTTCACAAACCACCTGGATTTGGTACAGCTTGGTTGGTGCCTGTAAACATTTTACATTTATAACAAATGTCCCTTACAGTGGAACTTTGGTCAAAAGTCAAAATCACATATATGCTGCAGGTAATACAGAGCATGTCTGTAGCACATCTCATTTACATAGTGTCTTTTGCAAGGAAGTTTACCTGTTGATCTGGCCATTCCAGCTGAAACTTGACTTCTGTTTTTGCATTGATGACACTATTAGTACAGTGGTGAAATTACTGCAGCATTGACACCCAGTGCCCACATTGTACCCACTTAGACTACAACAGTGTAGTAGGACATGGGAAATGTCACCACTTACTGCTTGCCTATCATTGCAAAGCCACGTCTGTCTTCTCCTCCTGTGTGAGTGACAGTCAAACGTTTTCTACAGCTACATGACTGTGGGCAAATGTAGTTCAAATAGCGGCTTGGATGTTCCACGGGAAAGGCATGCAAGTACTGCTAAACCCCGCTCCCCTCTCAGATTCTCTACAATAACATAAAGATTTGACTTTTAGAAATAAGGAACTTTTGGGGGGGAAATATAAATAAAGCTGATTGCCTGGAGAGGGCTTCGGTGACTAAATAGTAAAAGAGAGGTAGAGCCTATTAATTATTTTGGCCACAATGGGCTTAATGTCAAAGAGCCTAAGGTGAGAAACTACAATGCTTTCTGCTGCAAAAATATTGCATAACCCCTGGGTTATATTGAGCCCTGTGATTTATTTGTTACCTATATATGACCACATGTAAATCATTTGAAATTTAAATGAACTGAATGGCTTTGGATCTGACAGTTTAGTTACTTTACAAAGGTTTACATTTTTTGTAGCTGCTGAGTATCTGTATTATTCTATAGTGTATGATAATGGCCAGCAGTGTCTATGTTATCCATCATTTTCCAGTCTTAATCATGCAAAAACGTAAACAATAATATTTTGTGCGAAGAGTAATTTTTTTTATAAAGTGAGAGGCGTTAGTAAATTATATCATAGTGAGCAGCCATTGTCCAAGATTGTAAATCTGACAATTTTGGAATCTGTCAGGTGGATTGCTTTGGCCCTAGTAACTCCTTTACCAATACACTCACATTAATGCTTCAGCGGACTTTAAAAAAAAGTAACTTCCGCCATGCAGAAAGATCTACCCAGAATGCTTTTAATGCCAGGATACCTGTGTTCCAGTCTGGCACTGGGCATTAATAGAAGTACTTTTTTTCTATTTACCTGAAGGTCGTTTTGCTTATGTTCTTAGCTAAATGCTGGGGTTTATGCCTACTACAGATTGTATCCTTCAGTAGAAATTCATAAGAGGGAGAATTAAACAGTAACACATATAAATCAATCAAACTTTTAAGGAAACGGGTTGCACAAAGTAATGATGATGTTGAAAGTGCAGGAAGCCAAAACAACCAATCAGATAAGTTATGTGTGGTCCTCATTCGAAGTCTGCTTGAAAGTAGAGGCGTACTAGATCTGCAAAATAAAATGCACTATCAAAGGCTTTATTTTTTTTATCTTCACATTTAATACCCATGTAGAAGTATTTTTACCATTTTCAAGATTAACATTTGTTCTCAAACTGAACAGTGAAGATAAAATGTTCAACTTCAGCAATGGAAAAGAAAAAACAGTGCATTATTTCTGTGCTGGACTGTGAGGGGTGTGATTTGCGAAACTTGTGCATTTCCCTGAGACCTTTTAAGCCTGTAATAGGGAGATGTTTATTGAATGGCTGGTGGTAGTTAGTTCATGTTTTCAATCCAATTTGCAGTTGTATTTGTTGCTGTATAGTGATTGTTTTGCAAAATAAACCGCTTGTCATGGTCTGTATTCTTCTTCTTTATTCACACAATACAGATATTCAGCAAAGTGACTCTGTAGTAGTAATAAAGCTGAACTCCTAGAAAACAGATACATACACTGATAAAATACATATAAGGGATCTGCTTCACCTGATTTGTATTTCTGCCCACCCAGTGATTTACAGAGCCCTGCAACACAGCACAGTCAGGCATTTGCTTCATGTTGCAGTTACAGATTGTATAAGCAATACAGTGGTGTCCTCTCTCCACTCCAGCCTGTTGACTGGACAGTGAATAAGCAGCAAGAGAATATGGTCATCTGTCTGTCTAGGGGTTGGGGAGGGGCTGATACCAAGACAAATCCAGTTACTAGCAGCATGACAGAAACAAAATATTGCATTGCACAGTAAAGCCTTCCTAGAACAAGGTCTTCACATGTCTCATTCCATCACATATCCCAAAATTAAGAGGATTATCCCTCATTTCCGGACAGTGGGCAGTGCCATGCAGACCATCCCCTTATGCCAAATTGGCCAGATGCTCATCCAGAACCACTGATGTATAGTGCAAATATAACCTAATAATGAAGAGTCAGTTATTCCAAACTTCATACAGCGCTTTCAGTCTATTTAGTGATTTATAAAGTAGCAACCAGCAGCATTTATTATGTCTTTGATATATTTCTGGTGTTCATTTTTAAATTTAATAATTGCTGAATTTGTGACGTGTGAGACATAATAAAGAATATAAATCAGAGTGCTGTGACTGCTAATCTAGGTTTAACTATTAAGTGGGTGTGCCATTACCTTGCACTCTTGAGATCATGCAGCCAACTCATGTCCCCTAATTTACCAACAGTTATTCACAAACATCACTTCTTATGATTCTGTGCAGTGCAGACTTCACCAATACATTCTACAGGTACTCCAAGCATGGTTATTCTTTTTAAAAACATAACGATTCCATCAGCCATAAACTTGAATGTGGGACTCATGAAGCAGAGCTGGAAACAATTAAATGCATAAAGGTGATTTTTTTTTACTTGGCAAAAGATTTGTAATTCTGTTTAGTCAGTTTTGTGATCAGATCATTCTAAGGCCTCATTCACACACAACGCAAGCAAAATTGTATATTGCGTATATACGCGTCTAAATACGCTGCCGGGACGCATCTCTGTTCCATTGTGTTTTTGCATATATATATGCTACGCAAATATACGGCTCTATACGCGGCTGTGTGTATGGAGCCATTTATTTGCATATGGTACAATACGCGTGTATACGCGCTGCAGTGTGAATGAGGCCTAATAGTCAATACAGTCAGTTGTCGGGCCTTCCTGCAGCTCAGTAATACAGCCTAGAGTGTGGCAGGACAGTGAAGGAGCAATTGCACATTGATGAGGACATCTGTGTACTCTACCCTACTGTAAACGTGGTCAAGTGTTAGAGCTAGGCAGCTAGGGTTGCCTTCTCATCCCTTCAGGCTCTGTAAATAACTACTTTAAATGCATTTTAATCAGCATCAGAACCGGTGTACTGTAATTCATATGGGTCCAGGTTGAAAGGAATGAGGCAGCAACCCTGCTTATAGCACTGTGCAAAGCAATCGAGTTCTAACTAGCACAGAGCGCCAACCATTCCTCTTTCGGTTTGAGGTATGCTGTGCATGTAATATGAGGCTAATATCAAGAAAGATGCCCGTAGTTACAATGCATTTAATTTTTTTCAAATTTATAATTGAATAAAAATTGTAAATAAATATATGTATATATATATACATACATACCTGGAGATCACTTTTAAAGTGAACCCGTGCTTTGTCCCAATAGCTTATACCTATTTTCCATTCAGCCCCCGCTGCTCCATTTGGCCACCAAGAGCGAAGAAGCTGTTGTGTAAGCCCCATGTCACGACTCTCTCGCCGCCCCCATGTAACAACACTAATTGCCTGAGCGGCAGATCCCCAAGCACCTGCAGTGTCAAGTGGGAGTTGGGGAATACATTTTATGCTCTTTTTACTTGGAAATAAAGATTTTTCTTCACTCCCAGTAGCAGAGCAGAGTGGCAAGGGAACAAAGGGAAGGTAAGTTTGGAATGCTGGTGGGGCTGCCATTAATGTAAACCTGTTTCTTTGCCCTGCATAGGCAGGACACAGGTTGACATTACATGAGTGGAGCAGTCAACAATATAAGATAAATTCCAGGATGATCGTTACAGACTCAGCATGACGGCTGTATTCCATGAATTTAAATACAAAATTTAAATTTTTAGTGACCTTTTAGTACAGCATTTTATTACTCTGTTCAATTCTAATACATCTTATTTTGCATTGTCTCTGCTACAATGACTTATCACAAGGTAAATTCTACATATAGATATGGCTTTCAGAGACATTATTCCTAATTATGGTAAAAACTGCAAATGTAGTAGAAGAGGGGTATTCTTACATACCTATACTGCATTTGAGGATAAGTGCATGTATGGTGTACACATCCTTCTCTCCCCTCCTCCCTGACTCAGAATTTTTGTAATAGAACACACCTAAAATGCACCTACCTGTCAATCTTTACTGTGTAGCCTGCCTGACATTGTGCAGAAAATTTAGGATTAGGATGTACATGAAAAGTGCTGGAGAACATGGCACTTCACTATCAGGATCCAGAACCTTCATTTAAACTGCCACTGTGAGGATGCAATGCACTCCTTTTATCCCACATCCAACACATTGCATCACACCCTGTCTGCTGACAGTACCACTGATCCAAAGAGGATACATACTGTCCTAAATGGCAGCTGGTGTCAAAGATCAGCATTGTTTACCACTGCCCACTGCTGACCACAGAGGTGGACAACAAAATATCTCCAATTGTGGGCTCTGTCTATCATTTTGGAACCATCTGCAATTTACATAATTGGACGCTATCACCAGCCCCAATGTCCCACCAGCAGCAGAAGCCCAAGGGCCACTTCCTCAGGCTGAGATGACGATCATCTGTGAGCCTGATGAAGGGACCCTGCGTAGCTCTGAAAGCGCTTGTCTGAGTGACAGCATTTGCTTAATAAATGGACGTTTTCTGATTTCAACGTTACTCTGGTGTGCTGGTGTCACAGACCCATTCAGCGCGTCCCTCCACTCCGGCGGCGCGGCGTCCCCTCTGTGACGTCACGCCGGGCTCCGTTCACTGTCCGCAACTCCTCCTCAAATTCACAGGTGAGTCACTCACTCGGCATTCTATCGTTGTGGAACGTCGAGCGAGGACCCTGTGAATCTCACCGGCCATAGCAACCTGTATTACAGCAGCCTCAGCCGCAGTCTGACTCCCGGGACACCTCAGCCCAGCTTCGGCACCAGTGTGCTCTCAGACTGACATCAGCAGGAGTAGCCACCTCTAGGCATCCACTCCAGAACCGCAAGTAACCAGGGGAACTCCCCAAGCCCAAGAGGCCATTTCCTATCACTGCATGAGAACCTGTATTGAATGAAGACTTTACCGTTTACTGTAAGATCCATCTATTGATAACTACCTATTACTGTGAATGGACTGTATAATAAGCACCTATTACTGTGGAAGGACTGTATGATAGCTACCTATTACTGTGGAAGGACTGTACAGATAACCACCTGTTACTGTGGGAGGAGTGCTTCTATTTTACTGCATATCATTGTGGAGACTGCACATATATAATCGCATGCTTGTGGGAGGACTTCTGACCTCAGTAGTTGACCCTAGTAGCTAAAAATCTGTAGCTGGATAAATAGTCAGATTCACGTCCTTGGGGACGTTCTCCCCATACCCTAGCAGCTACTTCACTGCTTGTATGTGGAGATCCCGTATTGTGCACTCTAGCCTAAACCCGCTTGGAAACTACAAATCTCCTCAGACCCCAGTCATAGTTTATGTTGTCTAGACTCCTCTGAATTACTATACGGCTGTCCTCCAAGAGACCTGTACAACCCTCAAAAACATACTCCGGGGTATATGATGTGTTCCGGTTCCCTGCCGCCCATGTCATGAACTTGACGCAAAGAGTGGAAACCTTGACCACTAGGGTCACAGATCTACAGGAGGAAAATCAAAGGCTGCAAACTTATATCGTTGGATATGTAAACAACCCCCCTGCAGGAAGAGAGGGACCAGAACCAAAAGTCTGTCCCCCCGAAGTCTTCACAGGGGATAGGAGAAAATACAGAGAGTTCATAAATTCATGCCAGCTCATGTTTGACCTCAAACCCAGGACATACTCCACAGATGGGTTGAAAGTCAGGTCACTTAAATCGTTTCTGAAGGGTGAGCCCAGGGCCTGGGCGGACACCTACCTTGAAAACGAGAACCCGATCCTAGAATCCCTTCCCGACTTCCTAGATGCTATGGCACTGCTATACGAAGATACGAGCAAACAACTCACTGCAGAGACCTCTGCCATCATCTTTCCTACCGACTGACGTTCCAGCCACCAACGATTACCTCCAACAGATCCAACGGAACATGGAAACGTTAAAAACCAACCTAAAACAAGCCCAGGAAAGACAAACGCTTCTATGACTTGCGAAGACGTGTTCCTCCGCAATACAAGGTTGGGGACCTCGTATGGCTATCAACCAAACATCTCGCCATCAAGACCCCATCCAGGAAACTCTTCCCAGTGGAGAGGCTTGTCAACCCAACGGCAGCCCGCCTCTCATTGCCATCTTCCCTGAAGATCCATCCTACATTCCACGTTTCTCTACTGATACCCCATCGTGCTAACACCTTCCCCAACAGGTCCACTCCAGCTCCTCCACCTATCCTTGTTCAAGGAGAGTCGGAATTTGAGGTCGCTCAAATTCTGAATTCTTGGCTCTTTAGAAGTGGACTACAATAACTCATTAGGTGGAAAGGCTATGGTCCACAGGAGGACTCGTGGGAGAAGGCTGGGGATGTGCACGCCCCCACACTGCTGAAACAGTTCCATTCCAACCATCCGAGGAAGCAAGGCCCTAGAGTGAACCCCAGATTTGTAGTTTCCGCTTGGAAACTACTAATCTCCTCAGACCCCAGTCATAGTTTATGTTGTCTAGACTCCTCTGAATTACTATACGGCTGTCCTCCAAGAGACCTGTACAACCCTCAAAAACATACTCCGGGGTATATGATGTGTTCCGGTTCCCTAACGCACTTGGTGTAATAGGGGTCCGTCCACTGATTCACCCCTTCATACCATCACATAGAACTAGTTCCGCAGCTGAGATCCTAAAGAACCAAATTACCAATAGGGCCCTCATATAGGCCCTGACAGCTGGTGGCATCCTTATCAAGTTTTACTATTTACATTGCCATCGGTAGTCACTACAAGAACTCTTTGCATCATATTGGGATATCGAGTAAGGAGTGCAGAAGGACATTTCTTCATTAGCTACCTCCTAGAGGCCAGTCCCTTAGGCTATTCTCTTTCCTGCCCCCTCCTCAAACCTGACTTTATCTGTAAGGGTTTACTTAAAGCTGAACTTAAAGATTTATTTAATTTTTTTACATTTACCATGTACAAATAAATAATCTCTAGACATGGGCATCTTATGCTGCTGCATTTAGATATAACTAATACTTTCATTCATCACAGACAGAACAGTAAGCATGAACTTCCTGAACTAAAACTTACAGTCCCGGCTCTAGTACTGATAGTAGTGATGATAGTGGGTTGCTCTCTCTCCACGCCATCAATTCACAAAATCTCTTGTATTATTTCCCTGGATACAAGATGTTCTGCTAATGGACAAGGGGAAGGGCGGATGAATGTCATGCTCTCCACTTCACCCAAGTTTTGTGAACGAACGAAGAGAAGAGTCAGCGACCCAATATCATCACTATTCTAGAGCTGGGAATGTAAGTGTCAATGCCAGAAGTTCAGCACTTACAGTAGTGTCTATGATGAATGAAAGAAGTAGTTTTAATCATAACTTTACTTTCACTTTAAATGTCACTTACAAAGGGTTGCTAATGCAGCAAGTGTACAATAATAACAATATAGTACAGTGTGAAAACACGTATTCTAAAGTTACTCTCCGAGGTTGCCAACGGTAGTTTAAATATATGGCAAGTGGTATTATGTGGTGTGGGAACAAACAAATGTTTAATAATTATCGCTGAGTGCCAGTGGTAACAGCAAGCTTACGGCAAACCATACCATACATCATGGAGACAAACCAATGTTAACTACTCCCAGGTAGTGTGCCTGAGAACATGGCCAAGCAGAAAACTTCCTCTTGGATACAAACCTCCACAACACTACTATTTCTTCTGTGTACCTCCTGATGGTAGCTGAATCCTTTTGCTGCTTTAAGTTACAATCTTCTCAATACTCCCAGGCTGGTAACTTTCCATAGCTGCACTTAAATAAAGTAATAAGGCTTTATCCAGCTGTTAACTAGGAATGGATAAAAAATGGAGTAGTGTAACACTGCTATACAGGATAGATAAGCGCATTACTGGAAATACTGCACAAACTTAAAAATTAAAACATCCAACAACAAGCTGTCCACATTTTAGGCTGGGAAGTCATCTGGAAGCGTCAGCAATACATGAACATCACAGACTTCTTCAAGCCAGAGCTCGGCTAGTGGGAAAGAATTCCAGGGAAAACTGGAGCTTAGGCACACTTGGGGGAGTCTACATTCTACCTCAAGCTGGTAATTTTCTTCCATTTTGCTTAACCAATAGGCACCAAATGAATGATCAAATATTATTGCACAAGTCCTATAATTAAAAGCACAAACCCAGCAGGCTTGCAACCCTAAGTATTGACATTGAAATATTAAGAACTCTGCTAATAGAAAAACGATTGCCAGTGTTAGAAGCCATGAGAGAGAGTGAGGAGAGACAGCCAGGAGAGAGTGTGAGGAGAGACAGCCAGGATAGAGAGAGAGAGAGAGAGAGAAAGAGGACGGCCAGCCAAGAGCGGGGAGATACAGCCAGGGGAAAGAGAAAGATGAGAGACAACCAGGGGAGAGAGCAAGGACAGGCAGCCAGTAGAGAGAGAGCAGAGAGGCAGCCAGGGGAGAAAGGAAAAAAAGAGACAGCCAGGAGAGAGTGTGAGGAGAGACAGCCAGGAAAGAGTGAGAAGAGACAGCCAGGAGAGAGGAGAGACAGCCAGGAGAGAGAGGTAGGAGAGACAGCCAGGGGAGAGAGTGATGAGAGACAGCCAAGGGAGAGAGAGGAGACAGCCAGGAGAGAGAGAAAGAGGAGAGACAGCCAGGAGAGAGAGAGGAGAGACAACCAGCAGAGAGAAAGAGGAGAGAAAGCCAGGGGAGAGAAAAAAAGAGACAGCCAGGACAAAGAGTCGGGAGAGACAGCCAGGGTAGAGAGCAAAGAGAGACAGCCAGGGGAGAGAGCAAAGAGAGACAGCCAAGAGAGAGAGAGAAAAAGGAGACAGCCAGGAGAGAGAGTGAGGAGAGACAGCCAGGGGAGAGAGAAAAAGGAGAGACATCCAGAAGAGATAGCGAGGAGAGACAGTCAGGGGAGAGAGCAATGAGAGACAGCCAGGGCAGGGAGAGAGGCAAGGCAGCCAAGAGAGAGAAAGAGGAGAGACAGTCAGGAGAGAGAGTGAAGAGAGACAGCCAGCAGAGAGAGAGAGGAGAGACAGCCAGGGGAGAGAGTGAGGGGAGACACCCAGCAAAGAGAGAGAGGAGAGACAGCCAAGAGAGCGAGAGTGAGGAGAGATAGCGAGGAGTTCTTGTGTTCCGGATTCAGGGCCATACACTGCAGAACTTGGTAAATGGGTCAAAGAGCAAAGGGTCTGAAAAAGTCACATATTGTTTGCTGAAATCGATGTTTTTTGGCATGAGGGACATTAAGGGCGATATGAAAAAAACAACATTCACACTGGTTCCTCCTGGACCCCCCACAATCCTGGTTCTATGTGTTTATATTTAACATGCAGTATATTGTAGTGTATGTGTAAGATGGAGAGTGAGAGATTGGAAATGTTGTATGAACTGTCACAGCGGAGGTCTACACCCGTACTGTGCAAGCAGCGTGGCTGCATACGAGCAGGAACACACCAGGACTTCCTGGTTGCTCCTGTCCACCTGACATTGTGACATCTTGTGTCCAGGTTTTAGCTGGCCTGAAACATGGACACAGCACATACAGGACTCAAAACCTGGACTGCCTGGGTTAATCCAGGACAGGTGGCTACCCAAAAGATTGCTATCAAATTTCAAGGTATATACCAAGCTTTAGCGGCCAGTACACAACGGGGTTGATTTACCAAAGGCAAATAGGCTGATCACTTTGCCAGGAAATGTTCCCTTAGTTTAGTCAAAGTGGTGAAAATTCACGTTACAAAGAATACTCCATCACATGTAAGGAAAAACAAACAGTATTTTTTCTTGCACATGATTGAATGATGGAGGTCAACAGAGCCTTACCTCATTCACTAAGTCCATTCCAAATGGCTAGTATGGTAGAATAATATATGTCATGTACACAAAGGAAAAATATGAGTCAAACTAGCCATTCACATTTGTTACTGTTTGCAGAAAGATCATGAAATAAAATATATATTTTTTATATGACATATACCATTTTTGCATCATTGTTGTGTGCATGTTAACATCTACAAAAAATTGGAGGGTTGGGGGGTTGCTTATTTGACAGACAAATATGGTCTTATTAACTGAGGAATCAACATAATCATTGGAATATAATACGTTATATAAGCAATATGTAGCTAATATTATACCAGCAGCATGAAATTGCTATTATTCTGTACAATAAATAAGAACAGACAAAACAGATATCACTAGAAGGCTAATATTAAAGAATTGCATTAAATTTAAAGTTGTCAATGATGCCTTACATATAGAAAAAAGAATCTACAGTATTGTTTTTCCAGCACTACCTAACGAACATGTTGTTTAAAAGGAACAAATACAGAGATTTCTGAAATATCAAAGGGAACATCTGTGCTCACTTGTAGGTTAGACAGTCTAATGTGAGCGATGGTATTTTGTAGCTATGGCAACAGTTGGTTCCTATCATAGTCACCCATCCCCCAGACCAGAGACTGGAGTCAGTGGAATTATTAAAGTGCAGAATAAAAAGCATTAGGTTTAAGGCCGCAATAGAAAATGGTAATATAATCAGAAGTAGGGAATATTGAACTATGCATATAATGTGCATGGGCAATACTCAGATGCCAGTTTAAAAATAATCTGTGCAATTCATGCCAGGGTTTCAAAGCAATATAAACACATCTATATTGAAGAATATAGAAACAACATGGGCCCATCAAGAAAACTCATTAGCCCCAACCCCCTCCCCCCCAACTACCACTCCCCAGACCTCTGCCTCTGTTACTGATGCTATTACATTAATATCACTGCCTGCTGACTACTGCAGTTGAAATAAATAAGAAGGCCTACCATTCTATAATAAGCACAGATATTTTAAGGTATAATTAAACCCTCACATGACTGTTCTCTATTTTATTACCGTATGTCCCTAGTAGGTGTGTGGCATATTTCTGTTTTGTAATATTCCTCAATACTTACCTTTTCAAGTCCATGCACCTTGCCTGTCCAAACTATTCCCCTTGGCTGTTTCCTCTTTGTGCACCTACATTGTAGAGATGGCTGCATGTCTCTCTTCAATGACATGGAAATTCCATACTGCTTTGTACTCCCTGAAGACTCCACGCTGCATGTGCTGGTGCACAGTGCATCGGCGCATTAACATGGACTCCATAGGGGGGTGGGGGGTAAAGCTACTATTTTTTGATTTTTTTTTTTTATATTAGCGTTTTGATCAACTTTAATGTCCTTTTGATCGAGCACATACAAATGTCATATTAAATACATAAGGAGGAGTTGCTTTGCTATCTTATAACATGTAGCCATGAGGGTAGGAGGGCAGGAACATTTTGTTTTCACATTGGATGTCATTGAGAGTCAGGTGTGAATGCCTTGCTGTCGAGGCCAGTCACTCAGATTAGTGGTTCATGGAGAGAGTACATACAAGGTTGGTGCTTCCACTAGGCAAACTAGCTGGCCCACGGTACAGCCTCGACCAGCAGCTTCCTCACACTCAACTGGCTTGTTGGGGGTCACTGATCCTCTAGCCTTCACCCCAGATGTTGTCTAGCTTTGATGGTAAGTGGCCAGGAGATGAGTGAGGACCTGTTGTGCGCAGTGACAAATGCTGTGTGGTGGGTATGAGCCGAATTCCTATGTTTTCATATATCAAGTTACTTAAAAGCTCAACGCTGGCTGCCCATGTAGATGAGACCCCCGGCTTCTCTTACAGATATCGCTGCCTTCCCCCCAATACAAATGAGGCAGGTCTTTGGCCACTGGACCAGGCTGATCACTTTGTACTGTACACAGATATCTCAGTACTAAGGGCAGAAATAGCAGCGACACTTCGCCTGTCACACGTGGGCCGTTACAGCTAAATATTACGCCGTGTATTGCCATTGGGTTATGTATACAGCAAATGGCAGCTACAGAGCGCTGTGTCATTGTAAGCGCTGCCAATTATATAGAGACTGACACCAAAATGGCTGACAGTCACCCCCTCTGAAAAGTCAGGCACTCGGTCACCGACAACTGCATGAGAGAGAAGGGGACCCGGCTCATACCTTATCGTGCTGGGTGAACGTCCCCTCCTCTTTGCCGGCGTCCATCACCAAGATGGCCAACAGTTAAGTTCGCTTGACATCATTACAAGCTTGCATAAGGACATCACGCGTGTGCATGATGACATGCCACTGGGTGACACCTTGCGGCCGCACTGTGTGACACCTTGCGGCCGCACTGTGTGACACCTTGCGGCCGCACTGGGTGACACCTTGCGGCCGCACTGGGTGACACCTGGCCTGATGAAGCCTCTAATCAGCCTATGCTGATCTGTTGGTATTTTAAAGGAAAGTTTCTACTTAAGTGAAGTTGTCCTTTAAGAAATTTCCAAATCCCATGAGTGCAGTCCACCTGGTATCATAATTACCTTACGCCCCGATCCAGCAATCTTTCCCCCAACATGGTCATTGCTGGCTCCTTTTTATTCTGCGCATGCACACCATGGCCCTATTCATTCTCATAGGTTAGCCGTACTCAGAGGGAACCCTAAAGGCCTCCATGAGTGCAGCTACCCATTGAAATTAAATGGCCCATTGCACGCATGGGTAGCATAAAGAGGAGTGGGCCAGGACCTGTCAGCTCTACTTGTCTGGCCTGTGGCAACTATCTTCAAAGGGTCAAAGCTCAATTTCAAGGGCATGCCTGTGCAGTGGGTAAGGGTAAAAGAGACCTAAGAGAACAAAAAAAAGAACAGAGGAAGAAGGATAAAGTTAAGTCCATTAACCAGTTGAAATTAATTAAAATGAGTTAATTTTCAAAAAGTTTTTTTCAATTTTCTAATGGTTGGTGGGGTATAATCAATGTTCATTTTTGACCATAGTGAGGAAGAAATGTGAAGAGGTAGGATGGAAAATGTTATTGTTTCTTATCTGAATGGACAAAGTTCTAACCGTGAATGTGATTTTTGTTCGGGAAAATGTATATTGAAATGCACATGTGCTGGGCAAAAAGAAAACCTGTATAATACACATGGGATTACATTTAAGTAGCAAATCTGGATCAAATTTTTAAGGCCTTTCAAATAAAACGAGCTGATTCAGTGAGGGCAAGATTGAATGTTCTGAGAAATGATTCAAATGAATGTTCAAACAAAATTCTAGCAGTGTACTGCCAGCTTTATATGAAGGGTTGGGAACTGCTTCACTACTTGTTATTATGACATTACAAGCCCAACACCTTTGGTTTATGTCCCAGGCTGCCCTGAGTCTCTTAGGACACAACCAAGTATTTAGCAGAATCTGGCTTTTCAAAAGAGGCATGTTCAATGGAACCCAGCGGAAGACCCACAGCTGGGTTCACCTAACATCAACTAAACCAAAAGGTCTGAGGTCTAAGCCAAAAGGTACATTCATTGAAGAAGAATTTTACCCTCCCAAATGATTCATCCTCTGCCATCCACTTACCTTTGGTGCACTTCTCATGCTGTAATCAATTACCTACAAGCCCAATAGATCAAGTGTTGTCTTCTCTCGCTTCACTGTCCTCCAACAGGTCTTATCCAATGCCGCTATCTTGCTTGGTGATGTCACAGAGAACCAGCTTTCTCTCCCTATTTCTTCAGCCACTGCCCAGATGACTAAGTGCCAGATCTCGCTCATGCACAGACAGAGATCTGGTGCTGGATCTACGTACATGCTGTTCTATGAATGGAGAATAATAATTATTATCCTACATTCATAAAACAGTATGGAATTGACCCGGCACCAGCAGAGACGCATATGCAGAACATATGCCTATGGGAAAAACTGAAATTGTGCCCCTTCTCAAAATCTGGGACCCATATTTTAGATAACATATAATAACCATAACCATAATATCAACTTAAAAAGACAGGCTGAAGGTGTCAGACGCCGCAGACAGGAAGGGGCGGGACAACTCTCCCCGTGTGCAATGTCAGCCACATTCGGCCACGCGAGCACCGCGGGAGGACAGGACGCCGGCGCACGAGAGGAGACCTGGGAAGCTGCTGCAGTGGAGGTAAGAAAAGACAGATAGGAGAGAGCAGAGAAAGTGATAGAAAAGACAGCAGAGAGAGAGAGACGAAAGACAACAGAGAAAGTGAGAGAAGAGACAGCAGAGAGAGAGAGAGAAGAGACATAGCAGAGAAAGTGAGAGAAGAGACAGCAGAGAGAGAGAGAAGAGACAGCAGATAGAGACAGGGGAGATAGCGAGGAGAGAGATGCCGAGGAGAGAGAGAAGAGACAGCCAAGAGAGAGGGCCGGTTCACACCACAAAGTCTGCATTCCAGAGTGTTCGGCCTCAAGAACGCACTGGAACGCAAGCCAGCCGGCTCCCTGCATTCAGGGGCAGGAGGTGGCGTGGCAGTGAATTGAAGTCAATGGCACTGAAGTCACACACTCCCGTCCGCAGTGCGATCGCCCGCACCCAAAATGCAGGCAGGTTAGTGCGTGCGTTCCGGTCCAGTGCAATCTGCAAAAAGCATTTGTGCAGATCTCGTTGAGCTCGTCATTTGAAAAGTAGATCTCCAGACGAAAAATTGTGGGCGCCCCTGCATTAGAGTCACCCTTACATCAGAGTCCCCAGAACTCCCCCTTACATCTAAGTCCTCAGAGTTTCCAGAGCATCCACTTAAGTTACTCTTACATCAGAGTCCCCAGATCTCCCCGTCACATCAGAGTCCCCCCTTACATCTGAGACCTCAGAGTTCCCAGAGCATCCCCTTACATTAGAGTCACTCTAACATAAGAGTCCCCAGAGTCCCCTATTTACATCAGAGTGCTCAGAGTTCCCCAGTGCATAAGATTTCCCAGAGACCGCCTTGGCATCAGAGTCCTTGGGGTCCACCCGTGCATTGGAGTCCCCCCTTACATCAGACTCTGTAAAGGGGGACACTGATGTAAGGGGGGACTCTGATGTAAAGGGGAACTCTGGGAACTTTTATGTAAGTGGGGACTCAGTGCCCAGAGTCCCCCCTTGCTTCAGTGTCCCCCTTTTATCAGAGTCCTTCTTACATCAGGCTCTGATGTAAGAGACCACTGGGGACCTTGATGTAAAGTGTCCAGAGTCCCTCTTTCATCAAAGTCAGGACAGGGAATCAAAGTGTTATTGGTTGGTTGCAAGAACGCCAGGCAGTCCTAACAACCAACCACCAGCAGCATCACTCAACAACCTGGCTACTGGAGGTTGGTTGCTAGGATGCCAGGTGGGCAGTCTATGGTCTCTACTGTCTCAGTGAGTGGGCAAACTTTCGCTGGCGCATGGAGCGGCATCCCTCCTTCAAGTGGCGCCCAGGGCATGCACCATATGTGACATACCCCGGATATGCTCCTGGGTGCCAGATCTCTGTGCTTGTGCGAGATCTACATTGGTTCTATTTACATGAAAGGAAAGGATGCTCCTGCATGTTGTATAATCGTATACAGGAAGCTGCAGGAGGTAAATGGAACATTATTCTGCCTATGCAAGAATGGCCGTGGGGGGGATGCAAAAGGAAATACTAAAAAGAGTTAAGAATTCTTAGCTTTTGTTGACAAGTAATAGGGGATGGTAACTATGTCATAAACTTTAATTTTAAGGTGAAATCCCGAGCTGAGCTGGAAACATATACAACTTATGAATGAACTACATCTGTTGGCTGAATTCCAACGTCTTTGAACTATTTCTCCTGCCAGCGCAGGGATATATAGTAAGACATTCTGAACATTTATATTTACATCTGACATACATGAAAAATTGTATGACTGTGAACCATGGAAAAAGGGATTATGAAGCGGGCTCTCGCTGTAGCTGCGAGCCCCGAGCTAGGGGTGCAGTTCTCCCGATGGCCGCTAGAGGCAGGGCGCTGTCCACAATGGGAGGTGCTGAAAGCAGAAATCACAGGAGCGGACATCTTCCCGAGCAGGAGACGGGCAGCGGCTGAGAGCAGCAGCGGGGAGACGAGGCTGGTACAGGCTGCCATCATGGTGAAAAGGAAGAGCTCAGAGGGGCAAGAACAGGAGAGACTCCGCGGGATCCCTCTGCCCATTCAGATCTTCCTTTGGAGGCAAACTAGGTACATGACAGCTCCTTGCAGCATTTAATCAGAAATGATTATCTTAATTAATTGGGATGCAATCATATCCAACCTATGTACACAGATTGCATTGTTCATAACCACTATTTCTAAGATATATATATATAAAACATTAGCCTATCAGCCTCCCCCTCCATGTACCTTTCCTTTGCTTTTTTTCTCCAGCCATTGAAACCTATTCGCACGTTATTTGTATTTCATGTTTTTTTTCTAACCACCAGATGTCTCCATTGAATTTTCTTTCTCGTTACATCACAGCATTAATTACTTCCGGCACATCTACTATTCGGGTATATAGCTGAGTTGCCATTGCAGGTGCACCATTCACTGTATACTGCCATGGTATAGCACACACTATGGAGATGTGCATTGGACATCAGCTACATGCATCGATGTAGAACTATATACTGAATCTTAGGACAAATGACTTCTGATAATAAGTGGTGTGACCTGTCACTTCTAGGAGGACTAGACATATAAGCAGAGACAAGGAATAGTGCAGCCCATCTGAAGCCACAGATGAGATGCATTCATGGATAAATAATGAGTGTGGTAGGGCAATAACACAGTTCAGTTCTAGCAGACATTGCTGCTTTCATGTACTGGAGAAAATGACCAACAAGTGGTAAAGGGAATGACAGTGTTTTATAGGAGAGAATCAGCCATGGCTACATGACAGATGAGACCTTGCCTAGAGCAAGGGACAAGGCAGACTGACTGTCACTGAGAGTAGAGCCAGTGCATCTCCATCACTTTTATTGAATTTCTTAGGGATGCCCAAACCTAAAAACATAAGGATACATTATGTGATTATGTGACCATGACTAATAATCACAATTAGGTATGTAATATCCTCAGAGGTGAAGAGATTCACAGATTGGCTTTGCTGGTTTAATCAGTGTCTGAAAATGATATTGTCTGGCTATTCTTTTGGTTCAATAGATTTTTTTTATTCATTTTAGTTTTTTTGTCTGCCACAGTAACCAGTAATCGTACAGTAAATATGTGCATAGGAATAACAGCAAAGGATTCAACATAGAATTGGCTTGTCTGGCTATCTTTTTGATCATCTGATTAAACTGTATAAGTCATTGAACGGGTATGGAGATCAGGAAGGTTACAAAGAATTCAAAAGTCCTGTGTCACAATTCAATAAAACGTTCTCTAATGCCACATTGCACAAAGTGACAGGTTTACTTTATAGCAGGCATAGTAAGGGCTTGTTCACACCAAGCGCGGAGCAGATCCAGAGCAGAGCAGTTGTAGACCGGATCAAAACTGCGTCCAATGTATTCCTATGGTATTTTTTGCTCTAGTTCACATCGCAGCGTGCAGTTGCAGAGCAGATCCAGAGCAGGTGAAAAAACTGCAGCAGGCCCTATTTTACCTGCTCTGGATCTGCTCTGGAACGCATCAAAAACGCATCAAAAACGCATGCCAATGCCTGGAACACACTGAAAGCCCATTTTTTTACCAAAAAGAGCCCGGAACGCATCAAAAACGCGTCAAAAGGACTAGCGTGCGTGTGCAGAAACCTGACCAGATCTGCTCTGCATTTGGTGTGAACAAGGCCTAAGGAATCTGTACTTACCTTCCATGTGCTCTTTGACACCCCACTTTCTTGCCAGAGTCCTTCGAAAATACACTGGATAAAACTGTACACTTATTCCACCCCACATGACACTGCTGCAGCCTTTTACTGTAATTGGCCACTTAGGAACTGATTACTGCATAAAGGAAGACGAGAAGGAGTCAAGTGCTCCCCCAATACTGGTGTACTGTACTGTACTGGAGTATTTACTCTAGCAGGCAAAATGGGCATTGTGGCAGCACATGGAAGGTTGGTGCATGCTCCTTACATGTCTGTGAATCTGTTACCTTGCTCTAAATTGGCAAAGTACAGAAATATTTTTTTATGTACAGTAACCCATAGCAAACAATCAGAATTCACTTTGCTGAAGTCTAACCGGAATATCATGAATTCTGAGTGATTGCTGTGGGTTAGCTCCCCTCATTGAACAAGACCGCCAGTCTGTATACTTGTAATTGTTCAGTGGCTGAGAACGTATTAAAGCTTGAACATTAACGTGACAGACAGGCAGCTAGCATTTGCAATGGAGGTCAGCAATGGCAGTCTATATTTTTCTCTTGGGCTGCAATCTTGGTGTTTCTGCAGTATTAGGCAGACGGGGGCATAAAGATCACATTGGTCGATTTATTTCTATGAGGTTTCTGTAGAAGACATCAATCAAATGTCAACTCATTTTATACTACCTTCATTTTAAAGTAAATTTGTCATGAGAGAAATATGGCAGATACCATTGCTGATTTGATTTTCTTCAGAAAATGCAAGTTGCTGGCATGTAATGTTAGCCTACTGCCTTCAATATTTTCTAAGTAACTGACCTGTAAAAAGTATGAGGGTCAGAAAAGTTATAGGTCCTGCATACTTGTTCGTAGTGAACTAAAAGGGTCAGAACTACAGCCAAGCAACTAACATGTTCAGATGGAAAGGACAGTAATGACAGCTTCCATGTTTTTCTCATGACAGGTTTCCTTTAAATAACTTTTCTTCTCACAATCTCTAGGATCCATCCACAAATGTTATTTTTATTGAAATATTTCAAATTATAAGTTTACAGCCATTTTTTTCTTCATCAAGCAAGATGTGTACAGTTGTTTTCAGATAAAAGGGACTCTATTATAAAAAAAAAACCAACCAGCAAGAGAAGAATATTAATACTCTTGTTCTGCCTCCATAACTTGGATGTTCACTCTTGTTGACTGCTACACCAGGTGAAGACTTTTCAACATCTGACATTATGAAATGCATTTTTACATACATTTAGCCTAGATACCTAAGACTGTCCTGATAACCAGCAGCCTGTATTCCCCTGCACAGCAGCAGTAACAAGGAGAGAATGAGGTGCTGCACTGGCTCTATTGATTTTGCACAGTTCCGAACATGCTTACGCAAAAGAGCAGAGCGAAGACTTCACCAGTCTGCTGCTTTTTTTTTATTGTCCAGTTACAGGCTGGAGGTAGGGAGGTGACCAATTTCTACTGCCTATGGGCAATGGAGAAAAGTGAGGTCACTGATCTGGCTATGCTGTCTGGCTAGGGAGCCTAAAATATAACAGCGGCTGCAGAAAATGTAAAAACCTTTGGCAGGTAAACATTTCATGTATATATATTGCAGTTCTGCATTTAGCTATTCCGCTACAGTTCACCTCTTCACAGCAGTGGCGTAACAACCGGGGGGCACTTGCCCCGGGCGCAAGTAAATCTTGTTGTTGCAGTGCATTTCTGAGACCCAAGCTTGGCAAGCAGTATGAAGCATCTTGTGTGGTAGGTATTATATATTAAGATTTAACTACTGAATTTAGTGTCACTTATGCTATATTGTATATGTCAGGGACTGTCATAGCTCTCATTTCAACGAAGTTTAGGGCGAACTGTTTATATATAAGCTGCCCCTTGCATAATTGAAAAAAAAAAAAACAACTATCCTATATGGCTCCTCCTTCCACTCTTGCACTTTCTTGCTTAAAGGTTTGAATTGTGCAAAAGTATATGAAGCTCTACATCTATTATTAGCATTCTGACATTAATGGACTGCACTGCTCCCCTTAGCCACTAGATGTTACTGTGTATATAGCAAGTATATGATAAGCAGCACCAATAGAACAGTGTTTTTCAACCTTTTTTGTGCAAAGGCACACTTTTTTCATGAAAAAAATCACGAGGCACACCACCATTAGAAAATGTTAAAAAAATTTACCTCTGTGCCTATATTGACTATATATAAAGTAATTCTCTTGAATAGGAATCAAATAAACACAAAGAAAT
>NW_017307117.1:241026-352064 GCF_000935625.1 Nanorana parkeri
ATTAGCATTTTAGGGGGGGGGGGGGGCTTTACATTTGGTCCCCTGCCCTCTGCGGTTAGAATGAGTCACACTTTAATGATCACTTTAATAACTCCTTCATGGCACACCCAGCGTTACCACACAACCCCAAAAGCCCCATGGCTTTGTGGGGTCTCACCAGGGTAGCAGATTTTGCCTTGTACACACATGCGATGACTCACCGGCCCAAGAGTGAGGAGGAGACTCAGCCCAAGTGATTCCGTCAGGTAACGAAGGGAAGGGGGAGGAGTCTGTCCGTGACGTCACCGGACTCCTCCCTCCTTCCCTTCGTTACCCATCACGGACAACTACATCACCCGACTCCTCCCCCCTTCCCTTCGTTAGCCGACAGAGCCACTCGGGGAAGGGGGGAGGAGTCCGTGACGTCACCGGATCTCCGACGGAAGACCCGGAAGCCGGTGGAGAGGTGAGTAACTTTGATCGATCAAAATAATTTTGATCGATCAAAGAAATTAACGATTTATTGACGGCACACCAGAAAATATCTCACGGCACACTAGTGTGCCGCGGCACAGTGGTTGAAAAACGCTGCAATAGAAGACTATGTAACAAATGATGATTATTCAGAATAACATTTTCAGAACTTCATTTTTTAGGGTTAGCTATATGCAGACAATCAATTGTTGTGGTTGTCAGGTTTGCCAGGGAAATCTATTTGCATGTACAGGTCATGGTCAAAGCTCAGCAGTTTAAAACATTTGTAGTACAATATATCTGTACAGTCTTTATTTTTACCTAATGTTTTACTATTATTGTCTTTTTTCACTAGTCGTTTGAAAGGGTTTTGGTGGAAAACAAGTTGCATGGCCTTTCTCCTGCCCTCTCGGAAGCTATCCAGAGCATCTCCAGATGGGAATTAGTCCAGGCTGCTCTTCCTCATGTTTTACATTGTACAGCAACACTACTCTCCAACAGAAACAAATTAGGTTGGTATTATTAATGGTGTTTGAGATGTCAGACTGTACTTCGCATACACAAGATTTCCAGTGACCATATTTTTTTGTTTACCAATAAGTAAAGATTCTCAACTGCCTACTGATAGGACTAGTCTTCATGACTCATGGGTTGTTTCATTTTCACTGAAACAAAGTCTTAATCATGTGTTTTTTTATACATAGGCCACCAGGATAAGCTTGGGGTGGCAGAAACTAAGCTGCTCCATACCCTCCATTGGATGCTTCTTGAAGCTCCCCAGGACTGTAGTAATGACAGGTTTAGCACTGACCGAAGCTCTAGCTGGGGTGCTGGTAGTAGTGCTTTTATCCATCATGAAAACCAAGGCTCCCCAGGACAGTTCAGGCATAGTAATGCCAATGAAGAGGATGAGAACAATCGAAGGAAGTTCCTACAGAATTCTATGGCCACAGTGGAGCTCTTTGTGTTCCTTTTTGCTCCTCTAGTCCACAGAATTAAAGTAAGTGGCTCACAATCTGATGTTACATGCATTTTATCCTGAGCTGCCTTTTGTGAAATTATTTTCATGCGATTGTGTAAAGATTGCTTATGGGATTTTGGGTCATGGGATTTTTCTTTTTAAGGAATCAGATCTGACTTTTCGTCTGGCAAGTGGTCTTTGCATCTGGCAGCCAATGTGGGAACACAGACATCCTGAGGTTTCTGCCTTTACAGCACTGGTAAAACCTATACGTAACATCATAACAGGTAATTGTGCTGCACACATCTGTATTCTTTCCTTAACTAAAAAATAATGCTATATTAAAGCTGTCACAAAGCTGAGCAGTTCACTGAGGTGCACCATATATATAACAAAGGTTCACGGAGTTCATGATCCCATGGCATCCTACCTTATTCCTTTAACACCGTAACACCTATCCCAGAGAAGCATACAGGAAATCAGTTTTATCATATTTACTTAATTCGGCCAGGAGCTGTATTCCTAAATTATGGAAGCAAGACAGGACCCCCTCTGTGCCAGTGTGATTCAGCAAGGTCAATAAAATTGTGCGCAAGGAAGATTTGATGTCTTATGACAGGGAACACATGCACCTCATGCAAGGTTTCCCACCCTAGATCCCAATTTGTCTTATAATTCCTCTGGTCGGATGGGGGGTCACCCTGTCACCTCCCTGTGCATAATTCATTTCCCTTCTCCTTCTTTTTCATACTTGCTTTGTTATATAATGTATAGCCGCTCTTAGACTGGCTAGTCACAACTGTTGGCTTGAAATATATGGGTAAATGTTTTGCTTATAACAAGCATTGATGATCACATACACCCATCTCTCTCTGTAGTTGGGCTTGGCACAGCCTTATCCACCCTCTGAGCTTCCTTGTTGGTTAATTAGGCCACCCAATAAAGAGTGGGAAATGAGCGGGTGAAGCTAATTTTTTTTTACAGGAAAGTTGAGATTTATTATATCTTTTGATGTACTGATGTTTGGATGTACTGATCATTTTGGCATATTTTCATATACACTTTCCATTCATCCCCCCAACCTCTTAATTTGCCTGCTGGGGATTAAGGGAGAGGAAGTGTTGTGTAATCTCCAAAAACTCTCTCTCCTCCCCTTTGTAACAGTACTAGGTGTCTGGTGACCAGTTACCAAGCACCAGTGATGTCATGTGGGAGAAAAATAGTCACCTGCTTCCCAAACCCTTAAATGCTAGTTATATATCCTCCCAGCAGCTAAACAGAGCAGCAGGGCACTTAAAGTGCAGCTTTGCCCCCTTTAACTAAAAATCTTACCAGCATGCAGCTCTGCATGCTGATTTAAAATCATAATACATTAATTAGTTAAACAAACATGTTTTTCATTTACATACAAATAGAGTTTATCCACTTCTTGGTCCACTTTGGTACATTGGAGGAAATGAACCCAAGCGTTGCACCCTGGGAAGGTTAAATCAGCAGAGCATTGCTGGTAAAATCTTATTTGTAATTTCATGAGATCTCAGGGGAAGGTTTTTTCCTCCCCTGAGATGATGTGCATGGTCACATGTCCTAGTCGCATGTGCCAGATTTCCACGAAGTAAAGGG
The DNA here is from genome assembly GCF_000935625.1 of Nanorana parkeri. Lineage (NCBI taxonomy): Eukaryota > Metazoa > Chordata > Amphibia > Anura > Dicroglossidae > Nanorana > Nanorana parkeri. Next base: position 244,064 of record NW_017307117.1, read on the forward strand.
AGATCTACTAACCTTCCCTTAGTTAAAATGGCCACTGTCAGAAGACTGGGGAAGAAAAGAGAAATACGGTATGTAAAGAATAAAAAGCCAGCAATTATCTAGAGGTATATGTTTGTAGAAAGTCATTACTAAACATTTCAAAAGGTGCATTTGTTGTTATTTGAAGATATGCGTAAAGTTCCTCTTTACGGTAAGTAAAAAGCAGCTAGCTAAGGTGGCAGTAAAATTAACTTGTTTCTTTTGCCCTGTTAATTGCCCTGTAACTAATTAGTCATATCCTCCTGAAAATGTATTAATAATGTATTTATAGCAGATTAAATAATGGCAACAAATATTGCAACTGAGGGATTCCCCTCAATTGCTGTCCCGTTGACACAAAAGGAAAATGTCCTAAATGAGAGCATAGACCATAATAAAAACATGACATGACATTTCCACTCTACTAAAATATACAGTATATCTATACAGTACTGTGCATATGTTTTAGATAGGTGTGAAAAAATGCTGTAAAGTATGAATGCTTTCAAAAATATATATTTTTATTGTTTATTTTTTATCAATTTACAAAATGCAAAGTGAGTGAACAGAAGAAAAATCGAAATCAAATCAATATTTGGTGTGACTACCCTTTGGCTTCAAACCAGCATCAATTCTTATACTTGCACACTTGCACAAAGTCAGGGATTTTGTAGGATTACAATCAGGTGTATGATTAACTACTTATACCAAGCAGGTGCTAATGATCATCAATGTCATATGTAGGTTGAAACACAGTAATTAACTGGAACAAAAACAGCTGTGTAGGAGGCTTAAAACTGGGTGAGGAACAGCCATACTCTGCTACTAAGGTGAGGTTTTATGTCATATGTCATGCACAATGGCAAGACTGAGCACAGCAACAGGACACAAGGTAGTTATAATGCGTCAGCAAGGTCTCTCACTCTCTCGCAGACTGGAGTTTCAAAATGTGCTGTTCAGGTTCTTTTGAAGAAGCACAAAGAAACGGGCAACGTTGAGGACAGTAGACGCAGTAGTTGGACAAGGAAACTTAATGCAGCAGATGAAAGACACATCATGCTTAATTCCCTTTGACATCGGAAGATGTCCACCTGTGCCATCAGAAACCAGTGGGACCCAGGTAAACCCATCTACTGTCCAGAGAAGTCTGGCTAGAAGTGGTCTTCATGGAAGAATTGGGACCAAAAAGCCATACCTCCGACGGGAAACAAGGCTAAGAGAATCAACTACGCATGAAAACATAGGAACTGGTGTGCAGAAATTTTTTAAATATTTGGCTGTAGCAGGAGGCAATTTGTTCACCGAAGGGCTTGATAGTGGTACAATAATGAGTGTCTGCAGGCAACAGTGAGGAGGTTCATTGCAAGTCTGGGGCTGCATTTTTGCCAATGTCATACAGCCAATGTCATTTAGAACTATCCTTAGTGTAAAGAAGAACAAGGAGCCCTGGAAGTGATGGTTTGGCCCCCACAGAGCCCTGATCTCAACATCATCAAGTATGTCAGGGATTACATGAAGAGACAGAAGCATTTGAGGCAGCCTATATCCACAGAAGATCTATGGTTAGTTCTCCAAGATGTTTGGAACAACCTACCTGGCGAGTTCCTTAAAAAATTTTGTGCAAGTGTACCTAGAAGAATTCATGCTGGTATGAAGGCAAAGGGTGGTCACTAGATATGTGCACAACAAAAAAAATTGTTTTTAAACGAAACAAATGAAAACGAAAAACGTTTTAATTCGTTTCGTCAAAGGAAACAAATGTTTATGTTGTTTCGGATTCGGAGGCAACGAGCCAATTAATCCGAAACCGCACACTAATGCCGCATGTTCGAGCGCCGCCATCTTGGTGTATACCAAAATCTACTCCAAAATGGCAGCTCGCAGAATGCGCCGGTGGCCAATTTGGCCACCGCTCGTTCAGAGTGTGACGTCACAGTCATGTGACATCACATGCTCCGCCTCCAAGATGGCAGTGGGCATGCGAAGAACACACTGGCGACCAATATGGCCGCCAGCATGTTCCAAAAATGAATTTATGTATCCCCGAATATCGTTTTAGTATATTCGGGCATATATTAAATCTGTTATTTCGGATTTGGACGAACCGCCGAATTAACTGATTTTCGTTGATTTGCAGGTTCATCCGAATGCACGTGTCTAGTGGTCACATCAAATATTGATTTGATTTGGATTTCTCTTCTGTATCATTTACTTTCCATTTTGTTGTTTGATAAAAAATAAACTATTAACACTTTTATTTCTTAAAGCATTCTTAATTAAGAGCATTTTTTCACACCTGTCTAAAACCTTTGCACAGTATTGTATATTCTTTTTACTTCTATCTGAGTCTTTGTTGGAGAGATTTCCTTTTACTTCCTGTTCCAGTGATTCAACGAGAGGTGAGCTTCTAGGAACACTAATGAACCCAGAGACAATAATAAAAATGGAGGTTCTACTACACTATCCAAAAATGTTTCCTCAAATAAAGTTGTAACACGATAAAAATAGAATGATGTGTTCCAATGGTAGACTCAGAAGGTATAATAAGTATTTGGGTATGTGTTGTGTTTATATACATAAATTGTATATAAATAAAGTTGCCGATACTATGTAAAAAACATTTGACTCCTGTCCATCTATTTATTCATGTTATGTATTCATTTAATTTATGTAATCAGATTGCTTTGCCAAGTTTATTCTTTTCTAGGACAGCATAATAAACGTGGAAAAAATACATCTGATATATATTGTAATTTTCTATCATCTATATTTTAGCAAAACGAAGTTCACCATGCAACAGTCAGAACCAAATGGTGGATTCACCGAAGCAGGATGCAGGATCCACAAAGGTAAAGCGTATTGAATACAGTTTTTCCCATAATCCAATACAAGTTATACAACAACTACCAGGTGTATTAAAAAAAAGTTAGATGTGGTGAAATATTCAGGTCCCGCTCATAGTTGTTCAAATACCAGAAAGGCATATTGTCCATAAAAACCCAATCCTAATATACTGTCATATATATCATACTATATAATTAGTTTAGCAGTATATATTATATTCTTTTTTTATAGCAGGGATATGAGGTTGTGTCTGAAGTAAGTCAGCCAGACTCCATATCACCCAGTCCACGACCTACTGCATCCAGCTGTCAGAGGGCTAACTCTTTTGATGGTTGTGCCACCTGCCAAACACCGCAGGAGAGAGGGCCTCCTCCACTTCCAAGGTACCATAGTAATTATTTACAATCTTGTCACACATAAGAAATGAATTATCTAATGTTTATAGTAACTTTGTTCTTCTTTGTGTTCATTTTAAGACCATCTTTGGTGATTCCACCATGCCAAAAATCCCGTTATGCCACATACTTTGATGTAGCAGTATTACGATGTCTGCTCCAACCTCATTGGTCAGAGGAGGGGACACAGTGGTCACTCATGTATTACCTCAATCGACTCAGGCACATGCTGGAGGAGAAACCAGAGAAGTCACCTGAGCCTGAGGAGCCCCCAAATCCACGTCCTCGCAGTAGCTCCATGGTGGCTGCTGCTCCTTCTCTTGTCAACACCCATAAAACCCAGGTGGGAAGTCACTTGGATAAGTGTTTGCATATATAAAAAATGTATATTTAATGAATTGTTATACCTGCATAGAATTTAGGACATATGTCACTTTTTTGAACAGTGTTTGCATTTTTACATTACCGTCATTCCATAGATAGCTTTAACAGTTCCTCTACCTGCCCTTCAATGCCTTTTTCTCAAAACCAAGCAGTTGATATGTTCAATAACAAGCAGTAAACATGTAAATGGGTTGTGATAAGCTGTTTGCTTGTTTATGAATTTAATATCAAGAGTAAATAGGAGCTGTGTCAAAAAAAAAAAAGAAAAGCTGGAGAATTTGAACACTATGTAAAGTGTAATATGCATTTTTGAAAGTAAAATAAACGAAGGATCCAGTGATATTAACTCAACACTTGGTATTTTTGAAGATCTGGATGAATACTTTTACAATCCTTGTATCTATAGATCTGCGCTTATGCAAAATAAAACCTAATGTAGGTAGTAAAGCTGCCACAAAACAGACACAGAGGTCCTAGAAATATGGATAATGATTATGCGGCGCTAAGTACCCTGATATTCCTTATACAGTGCAAATAAGTGATGTAAAATCAATAATATAATGAATTAATAAACCAACATGATTATAATTAATAAAGACTGGATATAAACCATCCAGATATAGAAAGTGACTAAGTAAATGTGACTGAATAAACCCATACATTTTATAAGTGATGAATGTGAAAAATCAAACAAAGTTCATAAGTCGTTTTTCAAATCCAGAAACATATAAAGTGCTTGGTGTCACACACGAAGCCCCATGGGCAATGCACACTCAACACATAGATAATGTTTTGAGACTCTGTCGGTATCTGAAGTCGATCATGGATCAGGGAATACTCAATGTTTCCTCCCAAATATATACGAATGATGTTTCATATATGGTAAAAGAATCAAAGGGAACTCCTCATGGTGAAGTATATACCAACATTTATTGATAAAACAAGTAAAAACATACATGTATTATAAAAACCAGCCGGTGTCTCATGAACTCCCGTGTTCACTTCCGCATTGATTGTGACGCTGTGACGTCAGATAGGCCCGGCCAACGCGTTTTGTCACCCAGGGCATTCTCAAGGGGATAGCAGGTATATCTGTTTCCTGTCTACGTGGACTCTCACCTTCTTTCCTTCCAGTGGATCAGGAAAAGTTTCAGAAAAGTTGTGACACGTTAAATCTTACAAAGAACGTGGAAAGTTTCCTCTCTCCTTAGAGGAATCGAATGAAACTGTGCTCACCCCAAATGCTTTGGCTCTGAGTGATTTTCCAATCCTTACCTCCTTTATTTTATAGGATATGACGAAATGTAATGAAGAAGACAGATCATTGGGTACAGAACCATATGCCAAAGTATCGCTGACTAATCTCCGAAGACCAGCAATACCAGATCTGTCCTCTGATCTTGGGATCAACATCTTCAAGAAGGTAAGATACTGAGTTTTAAAAACTCTAGAAGGTGCAAAACAAGTAATAACAGAGCATGAAGTATAATGTCTAAAATGTCCTTACCCCCACACCACAGACCAGTTGCATCCTCAAAGTATGTCAGGCTCTGTACAGTTTACTATCAGAAAAAATGTTAAAACTTTTGCCTATTACAAATGTAATTCCCCTAAAATGGGCACTTGCTTTTTGTTCCCTTCTGTGGCAAAGTGGTGGTTTTATTGCTGGTTATGTCCCTATTGGAGAGGTCCCCCTTCACCTTTGTCAGACCAGGAAATGAAGATCTAATGGGGACACAAATAAAGCAAAAACATATTTTCATTAAAGTAGGGAGCATATAGAACTGATGAATTACAGAAAGAAATACAGATAGACAGAAATGTTACCTCCCCACTCTGTCCAAGTAACTGAAAAAATAAAAAAGTGCTTGGACAGCACTATGTAAGTGAGGAATTCCATTTCATATTTCATTAACCTGACTGGAGACAATTGTGTATTATCAAGAACTTTTGCAACAGATATGACATTCAAAATGTAAACTAAGTTATGCTCTTCTACAGTTTAAGAGCCGGAGAGAAGATAGAGAACGAAAAGGATCCATACCATACCACCATCAAGGGAAGAAACGACAGCGCAGAATGGGGGTGCCGTTCCTACTTCATGAGGATCACTTGGATGTATCCCCAACCCGCAGTACGTTTTCCTTTGGGAGTTTTTCTGGTATTGGAGAGGACAGGCGCACTATTGAGAAAGGGGGCTGGCAAACCACAATATTAGGTGAGTTTGGTTGCTCAAGGCTCTGCTTATTAGTTATGAGTGGGCAGCCATATGTAGGGTTTAGGTTGGAATTAACAGGATATTTTTCACAGCCCCCACTGTTTATGACTATCAGGCAGTTAGGGGAGAAGAAGGGTTGCAAACAGTTGTTTTTGTTTTACAATAGCATAGGTTTGTTGGAAAAGCTTGTATGTGCTTCTATACACACTGATTGAAAGCATACAGATTGGAGGTTATGACAAAACATAGTGCTTCTTTCATCTCAAACAAGATTCTAGCTAATATCAATATATAAATATACATAGAGAGAGAGAAAGGTAGAAAGAGGGGGAGCTATATATATTTTCGGCAAATCAAAAGTAGCCTGAACAAGAATTTGCATTCAAAGCTTAATATAGCTGTTTCCATTTTTTTAAAGTTTAATCTGTTTAAGTGCTTGCTTTGTTTTCTCACTATATAAATGATTGGACTGGAAATGTGTACAGGTGTCAACTGACATTTAAATGCTTAGGCCTATCTAAATGTTTAAATGCCATTTTGAAAGTATTCCAGCTATGATCTCGCTTTACTGGATACTAGTTTTAGAATGGAGGACATAGATGTCACTAGATTACAGGGCATGATGGTTATATGAAAAGATTTAGCTTGTCGTTCTTATGGGGTAAGTCTAGTTTCTAATTGTGTTTTACCTCTGCTGATTCAGTAATAATTCTGTGTATTAGTCATATGTCATGTTGAGGGGCTGACATGTTGCATTTTCTTAGAATTGTATTTATGTATGCTATCCAGTAATTCCAAGATTGCTGAAATACTATTTTTGAATGTTGAATACATTTTGTTAATAGTTGCACAATGTTAATATTGCTCAAGGTAAATTCACCAGACGTGGGAGCTCTGAAACAGCTACAGAGATGGAAAGTTTGAGCGCAAGACATTCCCACTCCCATCATACATTGTTAAGTGACATTCCTGACCATTCTAACAGTCATGGAGAGAACACCAATAAAGAGGGTACGTACGATGTAAAGGGTGGTTATGTATGCTTTGTAAGATACCTCAAGTAATAGATTCAGTAACATAAGCATACTGATTCATTGCAGTGAGATCCCAGATTTCCACCATAACTGTGGCCACATTCAACACCACACTGGCTTCTTTTAATGTGGGCTATGCTGACTTCTTCACTGAGCATATGAGAAAACTCTGCAATCAAGTGCCCATCCCCGAGATTCCACATGAACCTCTTGCATGTGCCAATCTGCCCCGTAGTCTTACTGATTCCTGTATAAACTACAGCAGCCTTGAAGACACAGATCACATAGATGGCACCAACAACTTTGTCCACAAAAATGGAATGCTGGATCTAGCTGTAAGTAAACAGAGTATTTAAAGTTTATTAATATCAGTAGAACATACAAAGGGAAACTATAATGCTTTCAGGTCAAATTATTTTGTTTTAACATTTTGAAATTGTCTGGCTTTGCCATAAGCCTTTATAGACTTGTATGGGGCCATCCTCATAGAAACTAGAGCTGCTTCCTGGGACAGCCCCAAACAAATCTATGAGGGCTCAGTGCACTGACACAGCTGGCATCACAGAGGATTTCTGCCTGAGTAGACATCAAGTTTGCACAGAGCACGGCTCCAGCACTCGGGTAAGGTGAGGTGGGAGTGTTAGTGCAGATTAGTTTAGGAGGGAAGGGTTAGAGGAGATTAGTATTAAAGTATGATAAGAGGTCAGCAGGAATGGGAAAGGAGGAAGATATGCCACTCATCTTCTTTTCTTCATAGCAGGCTATGACCATCTTAGTATGCATCATTTAGAGTAAGCAAGCACTTTACGGAGATGCTGGCTCAGAGATGATACAGTCATCCTAATACTAGCACTCAATTCCAAACCTACACAATAGTCCCTGGTACCCAACCTGCATTGTCGCATGCAGTCCATTGGTACTTATTGTGCAGCCCTGAGGCTCCAGCAGCCAGTTGTCAGCGTTTTCCCTTCCTAGGTGCTTACTCAGATGTAAGAGAGCAGGAATGGTATAGTTCTAATCTGTAAAGTGATCTCTAGCTATCTAATGTAACATGTCCCCAGACTAAGAATTCTGCAACATATCCCTAGTCACCATTCATTCCTGCATTAGTATGTCAGTAGTCTCTGACTATCTCTTGTGGTTTCTCCACAGGCTCCGACATTCTTCTGTAGCATTACATATAATGAACATTATGTGGGTCCCTATGAGGATGTTAGAAGCCTATGGGGTCTATTCACCAAGCTGCCGAGGGCAGCCGAGTGAATGACCGATCTGAAGTGAAGTGAGCCGAACACTGTTCGGCTATTCACTTCAGGCTGGTACGGCTGATTTCAGCCGTACATCGGCTGAAATCATCCGTACATCGGCTTGCTTCGAGTGGCTTCGGGTCGGCCGAACAATGCTTGGCCATGATCAGGAGCTGTACGGGCTATTGTGAATAGCCCGTACAGCACCCCTTCGGTTCGACTGAAGCACCCCTTCGGCCGAAGCTAGCCGAAGGATCGGCCGAAGCTACGGCCAGATCCTTCGGCAGCTTCGTGAATAGACCCCTATGTTTTTAGTATGTTGACCACCACTGTTTTTTTGTTCTTGACTGCGTGCATATATGGTGGCTGCCTTTCACCTTATGAGCTGCAAGAAAGTACATTCTTATAACAGTCCTCCAGAAGTGGACTTACATCAATAAAATATCCCAAATCTTGAGGGACTGTACTTAAGCACAGACACTTTACTACAGTTCAGGGACTGATTTTAAAGGAAAAGGTCCATAACATATGATACGTTTGTTTTATGATATTGATCAAGAAATTATTGATGCCTATCTTCTGCAGTTTCCTTTACTGTATTAAGTCATGCAATAACATCTGAAGCCGACTGGGAATCACCCATATATTTACTTTCCACCGTAGGTTGTTCTTAAAGCAGTGTACCTTGTTTTGAACCATGATATCAGCTCTCGTATCTGTGATGTAGCCCTAAATATTGTAGACTGCCTGCTGCAACTTGGGGTAGTGCCATGTGTGGAGAAAAAGAGGAAGAAGAGTGAAAACAAGGAAAATGATTCAAGTACTGGGTCAGGATCTACATCGCTTGCTGCAGAAAAGAGACAAAGTGATGGAAACTTCCAGATGAAAGCAGCAGCCCGTGGATCTACCTGTGGTTTTGGGGGCCCATCAACTGGTGGTGGGGGAGCAGGTAGTGGAGCAGGAGGAGGTGGTGGTGGTGGAGGAGGAGGTGGCGGGGATGATGGAAGTGGTGAAGATCGATATTTTGAAAAGAATGAGAAAAGCGATGAAAAGGTAATTATCAAACACAACAACGTGTATGTGTGGAAACAAAATTGTCATACATTTTTGCTTTACAAGACTTGTTTTATTATACTTTTACATTGCAACATTTTTAGCTATTTCTATTGCATAGCCTTACATTTCTGTTCTGTAGAAACTGAAATAGGCTATTCCAGGGCATTTGCAGAAATCGTTTAAAATGAGTGTCATGTGGGAAGTTCTGCCTTTACTAGTAAATAGTCATTCACTGTGTGATAATTGAAAATATTTCTACCCTGCATTCCTTTATGTATATAGCTCTCTGTGTATATATTGTGCAAAAACAGGCTGCCTGTTATTTGACTTTTGTCTGTGCGAAAGTCTGGAAGAAACAGTGAGCCAGTGACAGCAGCACTTAGGTGGAGGTTCCTGTCTCAGCACGACTTTAGGCTGAAGTTTGTTGCCATGGTTGCAAATTGTGATGGGCAAATGTGCCTGGGTTTAATTTGCAGGCAATTTTTTCCACTCGTAAATTCTGGAAATTGCAAGCTTTAATCTGAACCCCAGTTAAGTCAAAGCTGGGGTGAATATTGAAAATCAATTCTGGCCATTTTCAAGGCTAATAAGCCAGGGACTGCCAAACAGAGGGCATGGGGTGCTGGGCATTGTAGATACCACTGCAAAAACAGTTTTAAGAGCTAATGTTCAGCGGGGGTGGGGGTGTTCCTCTATTTATGCAACTTCAAGGACGACACTGAAAAACCATCAATCCTTCAGACTACATACTTCGGGGATCATTTAACTACTTGAAGATCCCCTTCCTGTTCAGGCAATTTTTCAGTATTCAGCATTGCAGTACTTTGACTGACATTGATTAACTCCTGCAACGCTGTATTACATTTTTTTTTTACTATATAACGAACAAAGTACAGAAAAAAACCCCAACTGTTTTCACTTTATTATGTTATAAAACATTTATTATTACCAAATTTTCTGGTAAAATATAAAAGATGGGGTCACGTTGGTTAAATAGACACCAAACACATCAAGCCTTAAAATTGCACACGCCTTCAAAATCGCAAAAAACTACAATACCCAAAATTGGCCATGGGCGACTCTTTAAAAGATTTCACCGCTCATAATTAAGTGTTAACAGTGATTGATGGCCCTAAAATTATTGCTCACACTCTGACGTTCGCGATGATATGTAACATGTGCGGTGTAATGGGTTCAATCGTCGTTTTCACACGTACGCGCACCCGACGCATGTTTGCGATGGAGGAAAAAAATTTATTTACTGGACCCATGTTGGGGAGTTGGATGTAAGCAGATATATGTCTGTTTACGTTAGATTATCCCTGATAAACCACAAATCAGGTCCGCCAAAATTGAACTCTGTTCCATTTGGTTTTCCAGACCTGGCCGGAGTCGGGGGTAATTGTATGTAAATGGATGCACCTCCATTTAGATTCAGCTGCCCATAGACTAACATTGGGCTTCCAGTCAGATCCCCTGAAAAACTGACATAGGACATGATCACAATGCCCGTATAGAAGGGCTCTAAATGTTTACTGCAGGATATATCAAATCATGTGTTATTCTCTGTGTTATTAGGATGAGAACGATCCAGTCACTACTCACAAGTTGGCACTCACCATGCTGATTAAACTGGTGAAATCACTGGGCTGTGCATATGGATGTGGCGAGGGACATCGAGGGTTATCTGGAGATCGCCTTAGGAACCAGGTACAGTATGGAGGAAAACGTTTCACAGCTCAAACAGCCATTATAAACATGCCATATGCATTTCTTCACTCTATATGTTATTTTGCCTTGATGCATAATATACCGGTAAGTAATGATATAATATGACAAATGATAGTTACATTTTTTTGCTATATCAGTATATTTGACCTACACCTTGAATTAAAAAGTCTAAATGCATTTTGTATTACTTTGCAGGCACAAGGCTGTCTTACCAAACTATATAAATTAGACAAAGTCCAGTTTCGGCAAACAATGAAAGACTATGTAAACAAGGACTCGTTAAATAATGTAGTGGACTTTCTTCATGCCCTTCTGGGATTTTGCATGGAGCCTGTTACCGATAGTAAGTGTTTAAATATTAAATTAGAAAGTTGCAGTATAAATCTAGTTCTCAGCGCTATAATGACTTTTATAGTTAAAGCAGACACACATTTTTATTAACCCTTGCAGTGACGCTACCCCCTGCAGCCGCTCATATTTGTCTAGGTTAAAAAAAAAAAGATGTTATACTCACCGGATCCCCAGACCCGACTGCCTCTTAGACCAGTCTCTTTCGCCTCGTTTCCCCTCCGCTGCAGCGGCCTGAGGTCCCTGTGTCATCATGTTCTACACACAGTAAGGGGAATTTATCAAAACTAGAGACAGAACCTGAAGCAGTTGTTCATGGCAACCAATCAGCTTCTATCTTTCATTTTCAAACCTTAAATGAATAAACTGAAATGGGAAGCTGATTGTTTTCCATTGGTAACTGCTCAAGTTTCTCTCTGCTCCAGGTTTCATAAATTCTCCACAATGTATAGCATGTGAGGATGCCGTACCATCGCTGCAGTGTAGAAGGGTAGTGGCAGAAGGGAGCACTGTCACAGCCGGCCATCTTGGAGGATCAGGTAAGTACTGTATAAGGGTTTTTTTTGCATTCTAGATACAAGCGAGCACTTAACACTTGTAGTGTGGGGTAGCCCTACTGCAAGGGTTAATAAAATTTATGTTCGAAGTTCTGCTTTAAATCTGGATATTAAAGGGGTTCTAAAGCCTCCCGTTCGTTTGCCTATATCTACTGCTGACAAGCAGTAGATATAGGCAAAAAGTAAAAAAAAAAAAAAAACAACCCGCCTAAACAGGGGTTTAGACTGACCTCATTATCGCTGCGTGCTCCCGCGGCGAGAGTCCGGAACTGTTCGTGCGGCCGCAAAGGATCTTGGGGCGGACGCAATGCGCAGTTCGGATTCTCGGCTGGGAGACAAGCAGAGACGAAAGGTAAGTCTATGGACACGTGCACCCGCCTGCAGACACCGCTGGATCGGAAGTGCCTGTAAGCAGAGAGGAGTCAGCGCTGGATCGGAGAGCCGCCGCACCGCTGGAGGGACAGATGAAAACATGGGGAAAGAAGATTGGATTAAGAGACATCATTTAAGGTAAGTGCTGACATTAACATGGGGGGTGAGGGAAAGAAAATGTATCCTTTAATGTCACTTTAAGATTTAGAGAGGCAACAGTAACCAGTAAGATTACTTAGATAACGCAGGTGATGTAACATTTATACATCTATTCTTTGTGACCATGTGGAAAATCCTCCTTAAAACACAACTCCAGTCCAAAATGTTCAAGTATTTTAAAATAGATTTAGAAAGGTTCAGACTAATTTATAATGTGCTAACATTTCACAATAAAATATAAAAGGCCTATTTAAAGCAATAAAATGCCTACTTTTCAGGAGAACATTGTTATCGAAGCATGTGACATAGATAAAGTGACATAATATAAAATGCCCAGCAGCAATAAGAGAAGCATCTACCTATGCCCAGCGAGAAACAGAAACAATGTTTGCTGTGTATGTCAAAGGATATGACATTTTATTGTTTTAAATAGGCCTTTTATATTTCATTATGAAATGTTCAATTTCGGACCCGAATCCAAAAAACTAAATAATGCAAATTCAGAATCAAAACGAAACGAAACACATTTTTTGCTGCTGCACATGTCTAATATCCATAATTACATACAGGCCATTTTCAACATGAAAATAGAACTCTAGCCTGTTATAGTGCTTTTATCTTTTATGTCTTTATTGATAATATGTAAAGAAAAATTAAAATGTCTTTGTGTTTTCTCAGACAGAGCTGGGTTTGGGAATAATTTTGCCACAATGGACAACAAGTCAACAGGTCAGGGTGTGGAGGGGATCATTGTGAGTTCAATGTTTAAGTCTCTAATCACACGCTGTGCTTCTACAACTCATGAACTGCACAGTGCTGAGAACCTGGTAAGATCATGGATTAGCAGTAAGATTAGAATGACTGTTTTATTTTTAGAGTAACGATGATAAGAGCTAAGGAGGAGTATGGAAAAGGACAAAAAAAGTTTTGTTACTGTCTGACAATGATACTTATCTTGATGGATGTGTTTAAGTGAACCGGTGCCCAGACTATGCACACTAAAGTTTCTACATATTCAGAACAAGCAGTAAAATTACTTTAAAACATGTCCCCAGTCACCTCTGTAGCTATAGGTATTGTGGAAAAATGAATCTTTAAAGTTCACAACAGGGGCACAGAAATCTTAGGCCTTCATCACACTGGCAGCGTCAAGCTGTGTTTATATGTGATTAGAGGACATTTCTAATGCATTTAAGGATTTTTTAAAGGTATCGTTCAGGGCTTGTTCATGCCAGCAGCTGCGTTCAACCACACAGCTGCTTAAGTTCATGTGCCCAGACAGTACCGATGCGCTCAATCAAGCCGCATCACAGTGTTTTGGGGGGGGGGGGGGGGTTCTGTCACATGTACTGTTTATCTTTCCCAGATAACTTCTTCTGCTTTTAGTGAATCGAATGGCAAACGTGCCACTATGAATGTAGCCTTTTTTCCTATCCCGTTCTATTGCAGTAGAATCTTGGTAGACTGCCAGCCCTGTAATGTATATATACAGGAGGTGTTTTTAAAGCCAGGGCTGGACAATTCCCTGTCGTCAGGTTGTTGTGGTCAGTGAAAAAAAGAAGCTCTCTGGAAACTATAGGGGCAGAATGTTTGACTAGCGTTTGGGGAATAGCTGCAATGGGCTGGTAAGCATTTGCCACTTATCACAGATAGCAGCGGCAGCGACTCCACAAGCAGAGCAGGCAGGATAAAAGAAAGAGTTCCCCCTTTTCACTGCTTCCCCTGTAAGTCTGCAGGGATCCATTGCCTGAGCAGGAAAAATTAAGTCGGCAAACCTGTGGCAGAAGCTGATTAAAGTGCAGTGAGCCAGGAGAGGTAGGGAATGGGCATGTAGCCTCCTATGTGGGAGACCCTACCAGGAAATATGGGCCGAGGAAGATCAGATCTATTAACCCATTCCTTGCCGCAGAGGAACAACCATGCAGCCAGTCTTCAGAACAGTTACAAGCGGGTTTCGGTCACTCACCTATATATGGGAAAAGGAGAGAGAAAAGAGTAGAAACTGTGATATGGGGAATGCAGGGATGAGAAGCAGAGGCGATGTGACAGGAGTTCAGAAGCTGGAACTGACGAGGGGAATTCCAATGTTTCTATAGCCAACAAATGCATATGATCACTGCATGTCACACTCATAGGTATCCATTGCTTATCTAGAAACCCTAATAGAAGGACATTTAGTTTGCTAAGGTACAATGCATCATAGGCAGTTGCCATGGTATATTTTATCCTTTCCAAAAATGTATTTGGATTTGAATAAGAATACAAGAACAGGCTAATGTCAGTATACAAAGTGAATAATATCAGAGATTAGGTCACATCAGTAACTACAATACAAACAGATGAGGAAATAAAGGGAACTAGAGGAGGAACAGGAATAGGTTTGTAAATGTGATTAAAGGGACTCATTAAGGTGCCAGGTAAAACTAGTGGGTTGGCCAGGAAGGGCAGATCATTCAACCAGGGTAGGGGAGTGGTCAGGCCAAGGCATAGAGAGAATTTCAGCCTTTACAAAGGAGGGAAGAGATCGTTGGGAGACAAAAAGTGGTAAATTCTCCAGAAAACGTTATGAGGGTGAGAATAATATATATTGTATAATCTTTAGACAAACAGATATAGGACAGATTGCAAGTGTGCACAATGTCAGTCTTTGTTGTTATGCCACTTCATCTGTCTTTTATGCCTTTTATGTCTTTTTTTTGACAGGGTTTGTATTGTGATATTCGACAACTAGTTCAATTTATCAAAGAAGCTCATGGCAATGTGTTTCGCCGCGTGGCCCTCAGCGCCTTGCTGGATAGTGCCGAGAAGCTAACACCAGGGAGGAAATCTGTTGATTCACAAGAACCAAGACCTTCAGGAAGCAAAAGGTTTTCCTTTTAAACATACAAGCTTTGCCACCGGCTCTTTGTATACATGCTGGGCTCTGCTGCTGGATGTGTGGCCGCTTCAAGCTCTTGACTCGCATTTTCTTTCTTTTAAGCTTACTTTTGGCTTGTATATTTTGGTTTTAATATTGTAACATATCTACAGCTCTTGTGTGTAGTAGGACCTATGTACAATGTGGCAGTAAATGAATGTGACTTTTGTGCTGCCATTGGCTTACACTAAAATCATTGAAGTACCTACATGTTATACATTGACTATAATACATATTATACTACCGTCCTTTTTTTTCAACTATAGTGTGCATGTTTGTACATAGGCCCTGCTCTTTATGCTGCTAAGGCTAACTTTCCATCTCCTAGATTACTCTTTCCAATGCTATTATCACTAACACTAGTATATCAAGAAGCTACTGGTTAATCAAGAAAAATAGAAAAAGGCTAATAATTTTATTGAACGAAGGGCGCATACGCACCACCAGCGTTGGACTGCATTAGACAAATACAATGGTCATATGTCCTATGGTTTCAGTTTGGATCAACGCACTAAAACAAAATAAGACATGTAACATTTTTGCACAATGCAGAGCATTCTGACATGCTCCAGCATGCCGCAATGTGCAGCAGCACAGGGTAAAAGCATTGAAAATGCACTTCAATGCATGATAAAACAAAATGCAGCCCAGCCCAATGCAGAGTGGTGCATCATAATGCAAGGCAAAGACACATACAAGCTTGCCAATGCATGCCCAATGGTGTAAAAAAGGCCTGAAATTTGGTCTTTAATTCCCGGTTACTAACATTCATTAGGGGAAAACAGAAAACAATGCACCCAGTACACAAAATAAGATAATGTTGGCTTCGGTCTTGGCTGATGTCACACAGCAAAGATGATGACTGAAGGAAGACAGCTCATATATGATGATGCAAATAACAGGAAAAGCTCACAAATTTTTATTAAGTGCTGAGGAGTAACTTGCAAGATCTTCATGCTCTGTCAGTTTTCTTTGCTAGATAAATAGTGGTGAAGGTCAGTATATCGCAGAAACACACTGAAATGTTCAAATTGATAAACCCATTTACTTTGCATGGCTTGTACTTGCTCCCCTCCTAAGCAATACACCACAAATCCTCCCTAATTTAAAAATAGATTTAAGCAGGGATTTAAAAAGGAGAAATAAGTGAATATTCACTTCAAATATATATGTATATATATATATATATATATACACACATACAAAATATGGGAATGTCCCCATGATCCTGAATATATGCTTAAAACAAGCACAAGTCAGGCTCCAGGATTTTCTTGGATTTTTCAAAGAAATATATTAAATCAGCCAACAACAGCAATATGTTTCTGCATCTCTTTATGGCTAATAGAATACATTTCCTATGGGCCAATAATGTATATCAGCAATAGTAATTGCAGTGTACTCATAACTCAAATTCAAAACATCATTTTAGAGTCCCCAAGCAAATTCACCTTTAAACAGTATTGAAATGTGGGAGATAGATGAAAGTAGCCACTCGCACTCCATGATATTAAAGTCAATGCGGTTTATTGACTGAGATACGGAGGAGTATGGAAAAGGACAAAAAAAGTTGTGTTACTGCCTGACAATGGTACTTATCTTGATGGATGAGTTTAAGTGAACCTGTGCCCAGACTATGCACACAAAAGTTTCTACATATTCAGAACAAGCAGTAAAATCAGTCAATAAACAGCATTGACTTTAATATCATGGAGTGCGGGTGACTACTTTCATCTATCTACATTTCACGGAGGCATCCGTTGTCACCACAGCACCCACCAATTTGGATTTGGGTTTTTGTCCGGTCAGGAGTGCGATGGGACAGGAAAATTAAGTTTGAAATGGGGGAGGGCACAGGCAAGAAAATAAAGGCCGAAGCATCAGCATTGATAGAAGGTTGCATCATTGCCAGTGAACTTAGCCCACTTTTGAGCATCTGTGCATATTAAACAATTTGGAAAGGCATGCCAAGTGCTCTGTTTTGACACCCTTGTGTATAGAGTTTAGGAAGCCCAGCTATATATGAGATTAAGTGCATAGGGAAGAACATACAGTATGTGAAAGAATCACTCTTGTCTGTGAAATATTTTTCCAGGCAGTAATTACATATGTCAGATATAAATAATGTATACATTGGTCATGGACACTACTGCAGAATGCTCTGTAAGAAGTGTGAATAGCTCAGTGTTGATAACGTTTGTGTCTGTAGCAGGATTACCTTAGAGATAAAGGTTGATGGGTTAGAATAGATGACTTATAGATTTTGCTGAATCCCAGTTATTTACAACGATTTCTCAGCAGCAGCCTTAAAGTTTATGCTTTTGGAGCCTGCAGTGAAGACTGTAGGACTGTGCCATGTTTCCATATGCCCCATTCACTATTTACTCTTGGACACCTCCTTCTAACTAGCTCTTAAGTAATTAATGGACTATATAGTTTTGGTTATTCTGGGAGATAAGTTGTTATGTTTTTCCAAGTGGGCCTTCAGACCAGGACCAGGACCTTCTGTGACCCATGAACCATGATCCAGCTATAGCGAGTAACATGTACTTCCATCTTTACTTAGAAAATCATGGAACACCTGCTGAAATCTGTGCCGGTCAGTTTTTGGCTCAGGGTGAAGATCTGTTTTGGGAGAAAGCCATGTTATTTCATTGTACTGAGCTTAAAGTTGATACAGTTCTCAATATCTCAGTGTTGAACTTTTGCTTCCATGCTGTTTCATTCCATTGCTTGCTGCTGCTCTTCACAATTGCATTTAGCAGAGGACTTGCAATATGAGATAACTGTTTATTTAGAAGCTTTGTTGCCCATAATACCTAAAGCTTGTTTTGTAGTTTTTATTGGTGACCCATTTATACTAGTCAGCACAAAGGGACTGGGCCATTGGTTGACTTTTCTTTCCTCTGGTTGGCCCTATTGCACCCTTAGACCAGAAGAAGGGAGCGCTCCTGAAAAGGGTCGGGTGTCCTATGCGCCCGAGGAGTGCCGAAGTTACATCTCTAGCCACCCCCCACAGACTCCAGAGCAGTAAGTAAGGCAATTATTCCAAAGACCTAATTGTGTCTTCACTGTGTCCTCTGATATCAACCTACGTACTACAGAGAGGTTCCAATGTGAATGGGTGAACTCATGGCTGTATTATTGCATCAGTTTTGATATTAGTGTTCCATGATATATAGCTTTTTAAATCACAGTAAATTTTATTTTAATATTGTATAGAATATATTATTGTCGTAAATAATATAGTTCAAAGCCAACTTTAAACACAACTATTCTGTAAGTTCTACATCATACAAATTGGGCTGTCTTGGTCACCCAACCATTGAGCATGATTCTTTTTTTTGCTTCACTTCCCCCCATTTCCACATCCCCACCACCATGAGAAAACACACCTTACCACTCCTAAATAGACCCTTCTGCTTATTGAAACTTGTCTTTGTTGTTTTCAATACACTTAGCAAGATGTGTCACTTTGTACAAACTTCTTAAAGATAAAATGTTTTGCCTCATTATGTTTTCTGAACTCCACTTGAAATATGATGGCTGAAAGGGAGCACTTAAAATCTGATAGGTTTCTATGTAGCAAACCCACCATTTTTTTCATTAATTAAGGCAGCTATAGTTTTGACTCTGTACTGTGAATGCTTAAAACTGCACGTGTTATCATGGACAGAGACAAGTCCACATGGGTAGAGTTGTGAAACAATCAGTAGCAAGATAAGAAGCTTTGCAGGAGAAGGAGGAATTGAAGAGAAGCTCCAGCAAAATTTGCTATGCATCACCGTGACCAGGATTCTGGAAGAGCTGTTGTTGAAGAGTTTAAGAAGATTTAGCACCCCCATAAGACCTTTCAGCTACATAAATGTTATGTGTCCACACTGTGAGACATGCGTTGCACAAACTGTCACATAAACATCTACACCATGCAGGCGCTCATAACAACTCCATGAAAAATCAATGTCTCCCCAGTCCGAAGGTAGGACCTTATCCCCCCAAACTACTTGTGTCCAGGGGTGAGCAGCCACAGCTATCTGCATCATCTGTGTCTAACTGCAGCTAATCGCTCCATGTTCAATTGCATCTGAATATGGACAGACAGCTGCGGCTGCTGTCAGCCTGTCATTGCTTTGTACAGGCTGAGTGGCTGCAGCTGTCTGGGGCCACTTTAAATTCCTGCTGCAGCATTCCACAGATTCTTGCTATAAGATTTCCCCCTGGACATAAAAGCCTTGTGTGAATGAGACCTTACACTTGAAGGCATTTATTATCTCTCACAGTGAATGCCAAACTCTGATAATTAAGGTTATCTGATGGTTGGTACCATATTTATTCAGGTGTCATCCAGGGTCAGCATCTACTTTCTTGACCAAGACTCTAATCTACAGGTGATTTGATCATTTTCAATTTACTAGAGGGGTCAGGGTAATTTTGGTTTGTTTGATTTGTTTTATTGCTGTCTGTGCAGAATTTCTTTATTATATAAATATATATATATGTGATAAAATAATACAGAGGCTGCCATTGCTGACTTCTCTTTCTGACAATGCTATTTGCCTAGCTATCATAATGACCCACTGTCCTGCATACATTGATCTGGAACAAGTATGCAGATAAGGACTTCTGAATTGTGTTTTGCTATCCTGAGCTGCATGTAGTACTTGTGGGTCAGAGACATAAAAAAGTATTAAAGCCAGTGCATTAGGCTAGTAGCCAAGCAACAAGCATTGTCAAAAAGATTATCCCGTGCAGTCCGGGTTTTGAATGCGGTGTCCGGGTTTCATGGCAGTTGAAACTCGGACACAAGATGTTAGGCAGACAGGAGTCCTGCTGTTCCTGCATGTATGTAGCTGCCCACAGTACTAGTTGCGGACTTCCCACCCGTGCGGCCACACCGGGGACCGAGGTTAGTAGATATTTAAACTTTTTCCCTGCAGTCCCTCATTGACAAAAATTTTGGACTCTGCAGTGCCACTTGGTGTTGTAAAACAGTTGCGGTGAGGAAAGGGTTGTGACATATATGCCCGTATTTTGTTTGTGACACTACTGCAGAGGTATGAAATGGGACAAGTTTCTCTCCAGATCTGAAGATTTTAGCCGAAACAGGCTAAAATTAAGGCAGCAGGACGACCCTGCTCCCCCAGTGCTGCAGAGAGATTTGCTTCCCCCTTTAAGTAGCTGTGGCACATTGGGTGACATGCTGGAGGTGCACATTTGCATGTCTCACCATGCAATAAATGCTGTGAGGTGTGTTCTGCTGACATTCAGTGAATTCAGTGCTGTCCCAGCTGCTTCATTGAATGTCCGGCCAAACTGTTTTATAACTGATAAGATTATCCGAATGCAATTTTTTCCTACTACATTTTAATTGTAAAATCTTTTAATCTTTTATGCAACACTTGGCATTATAGTGTAACGCCAACCAAACATTAGTGGAACTAAAGTCCTGCAACAAAAAAACTCTAGGTGTTAGGGACCAATCACACAATGCATTGCGGCAATGCATGCATTACATACTACACGGCAATGCATGTTAAGTGCATTGGTACAATGCAGTACCTTGCATTCTGCTTGCACACGGGCATCCCAATAATGAGGCGGCCTGCCTGGCTGACAGCTTGGATGCCCGCCCCTTCCGCCCTGCTGACAGCTCGGCCCCCTTTCCCTAGCCACCTCAAGTGGCGAATAAGGTGGGGACAACCCTGTGCATGCATTAATATTTTATATTCGGGGGTTCATTTATAAAAGTTTTGCCCAGTGTATAGCTGGGTGGATGCCATCTGCACGCTGCTACCGTAGTGCCTCTAGATGGCGCTGATGAGTAAAAATGTCCCTTCATTGTCAGGGCATCCACCCAGCGATCTCGGCCCTCCAGCTGTTGTCCAAAAACAATTGCCGCCTGGCGGTCGAGTGTTCAGGTTTCGCTTGAAGAAAGGTTGGCAATCCTAAATAGATAGTTCCTACTTTTAGGTCTGTACGACACGTGTTATTGTGTTGTTATATTACTTCAGAAAACTTTATTTACTGTATGTATAGCCACCACATTGCTTTTAAGTTTTATATAAAAAAAGGAAGTTAAATACTAATTTTTATTTGTTGATGTCTGTGTGCCATTGAAAAGATTTCCCTTGACTTCCTGTCTTTGTAATAGACAGACTTATGATCATCAGTTTCTTATACTATGGAAGAATGATATAAGAATAAAAGCAATTTTAAAATAAACATTTGCAGTAATTGTACATTCTCCCGCTTCCTTTTGTTTTTTCGCAGTAATGCCGAGAATTTAAATGTTCACCCCGATCTGTCTCGCAGTGATGAACAAATGCAGGGGGCAGGGCTGGGCCGAAAGGATTTTTGGCGCAAGATGTTCAAATCACAGAGCGCAGCCAGTGACACCAGCAGCCAGTCAGAACCAGACACTTCGGAGTGCACTACAGCTCATTCTGGAAATACCAATGAGAGACGCTCAAGGTCCAGGTCTCGCAGGATATCCCTCCGCAAAAAGCTGAGGTTGCCTCTAGGTTAGTTCTCTTTGATAATATTTAAGTTATAAACATAAGTGGACTTATTCAACCAGGCAAAGAATGACTTACCTTTTCTGACTGATTACCTGCAGCTCCTCCATTCACAGGAATCTTGCATCCCATGCTGGTCGGCCCTCATGCATGTACCTTAGGCCTTCTCCTGGCTCCTTAATGGCCACAGTCTCCTAAATTTAGGCAGTATGCTATGTGGCTCAGCCTTGTGGCATCCGGTTGGTAGCTAACGCACTGTGCCTACTCCTCCCTTCAGCCTTGATTGGTCCTTCCTTCCCAAGTTGTCTGATTTAAACCTCACTGACCCTGCACCGACACATGTTATATGTTTTAATACATGTCTGACTAGCTGCCATTTCCCGTGTCTGATATTCTTTGTACCGACTCTTTGCCTGTTTTCTAACCACATTTCTGTCTGGACCAAGCCTTTGCCTGTTTACTGACCACTTCTCTGCCTGGGGCCTGGACTGACCCTAGGCCTGTTTATGGACTATGTCTTTGCCTGACACACTGGACCACCCATTTGCTCGTTTTCTGACCTTATTGCTGTCCAGTGCCTGCGCCAACCCTGTGATTGCCATAAGGGAAAGGGGGATGCTATAGGTAAATCTACACTTGCCAGCTATTTTCTCTGATCATTCATACTGGCACAAGCATTTAAAAGCAATTTGGTTGTCTGCCATAAGTTACTGCAATTTGTGCATCTTAATTTTTCCTATTTATCATTTATCCTAAGTCTTTGCATTGTTTACTAAAACATATTATACACTGTGCACTAAACAAGATCAAATGTAGATATCTTGGACCTAAAAAAACGTCATATATACCATAATGTATTAATATTATTTTCACATGTCTGCATATTTAGGCAACTGGTTAAAGCGCTCCTCACTTTCTGGGCTGACTGACAATGTTGAAGATCTTCTGGACATAAGCTCTGTAGATCGGCTTTCATTTATCAGACAGAGCTCTAAGGTGCACTTTCATATTTCCTTAAGCCATAATGATTCATTAGTTAAAATATGCACGAAGCTTAATGCGGAATAACTGTGCTATAAACTGTAACACCTCAGAATTAAAGATTACTCCATCTTTAAATGTTAAAGCTTCTCATTTGGTAGCATGGTGGGAATGATTAATTGCACAATAAGCAAACTGAACCATTATATAAGCTATATTCTTAATTAAGTTGCTAGCTATACCACCTAGCTGACAATCCATTCTGGTGCACACGGGGATCTGCACTGAATTGCTATCTGGCTGGATTTAACTAACATGGCTACTCCCACTCATTGAGGGCTGATCCCCAATCAGGTTTAGCATTTCTCTCAGTGTGTGTAATTTCCTGATGATACTGAATCAAGTGGCATTTAGTTCACAAAATATAATTATTCCTTGCCACAACAGTTCTACCTTTTGTTCTTGAGAAATAACACAACCCTGTCCTAAGTGATTTGATTGGGTTTCAGAATGACAAGTTAAATGTCATTAACTAACAGGGTTATTAACAAAAGGGTGAAGAGTTTGGGGAAGGCAGGAGAAGTGAACAATCTAGGACAAAATAGCTGATTTGGAAAAATCCCCCAATTCAGCTCACTTTCCAGTTCAGCTATGTTGTCCTAGATTGTTCACTTCTCCTGCCTTCTCCAAACTCTTCACCCTTTTGTGAATAACCCTGTAAGTCTCTGTATAACTTTGTAAAGGCCAGCTTACTCAAAACCAATATTAGGATCAATCCTACTGCGTGGCATAATTAACCTGTTGCCATCCGCCCGTTGCAAAAAAACGGACGGACGGCGGACTCGCATTTGCGTATCGCCGTCTCCAGACGGCATTTTTTTTCTGCTCGCCCGTTCAATGCAAAGTGTCGTTACCGGCTGTTTCACATACACACGATCGGCGGCTCTATAGCCTAAATAAAGGTCACATAACAAACAAAAAAAACCCCTAAATGTTTAAGTCCCCCACCCCCACATTTACGCACATATAAACGTAAATACGCGTTCACGGCGCCAGCATGCGAAAATGACAATTGCGGTACACATGTTACATATCGTCGCAAACGCTGGATTGAGAGCAATCATTTTAGGGCCATCAATCACTGATAACACTAAACTGATGAGCGGTGAAAGCTTTTAACGTGTCGCCTATGGCCAATTTTGGGTATTGTAGTTTTTTGAGGTTTCCTATGCGCAATATTAAGGTTTTACAAGTTTGGTGTCTTTTTAGCCGACGTGAACCCGTCTTTTATATTTTACCAAAAAATTGGTTAATAATAAATGTTTCATCATTTAATAAAGGGGAAACAGTTTCTTTTTTTAAAAAATCGGTACTTTTCCCTTAATATAGTAAAAAATAAAACCCCCAGTGGTGATTAAATACCACCAAAAGAAAGCTCTGTCTGTCCACAAAAAATGGTATCAAATTTATTTCAGTCCAGCGCTGCGTGACGGAATAAACGTCAATCAAAGTACTGCAGTGCTGAACACTGTAAAATGGCCTGGATGGGAAGGGGGTTTAACACTGTGGACTTGAAGTGGTTAACTGGCTTCTTATACTGTGTGTCTCAATGACTCCTGCAGCGAGACTTTAATTACAGTTCTAGGTTGATCTACTTTTATCTATCAAATACAACTGTTGACACTTTTGTATTCCCTAGTTTTTATAGTGATCATTTCCTAATTCAGTATTTATTATTTAAACATAGATAATTGGTGACTTGTGAAAATCAGAGATAATTAGAGAATAATGAATTGCAACTAAAAGCAGCAAAATGTTATTGAACCTGTAGGTTAAAATCAATTAACACTGTGGTAAAAGGTTTTAATGTATAAAAAAAAAACCTCTCTCCTATGAAACAGAAGCCTCAGAATACATAGAAGTTGTATCTGAACGATCAATGCGTTTGTTGTAAGTTTTTTGGGGGTTTTTTTGGAGAGGGAAATGGCATGACCCATTTTCTTTTTATCACCAATTAACCACTAGCTGAACCTGTCTGCTCCTTCTCATTTGCATAGAATGCCACTGGCATTAGGAAGAGCTTGCCAGCAAAGGAGATGGAGGAGATAGACAAAAAGGTAATTAACTTTAAAAGGAGCAAATATCTAGCATGGCATGTAAGCATATATAACATATACACAACTCCTCCTTTTACCATTTACTGTTGAGAGAGAAGATTGTGGAATGGTACTGGTAATTGTTCTACAGCTCTACTGAGAATTGACTCTATTCTCCGTAACAGCCAACCTGCCATGCTTCATGAGATGCAAGGACACTTGCAGCAATGCTCAGTTGTTCACAAAATGTATGTTGCAAGGCAAGTTGACTTTTTAGTAAAAAGTTGTAGATCATTTCACGGGGAGCAAAGTCAATTCTTGGTCATCCAACAGATAAATGAAATATTGTGTAGTGTAGTCTTTGTGTGCAAAAGTGCAGTGGTCTTGCCGTACAGCTTCTAAGGCTTCCTATATGTTTGTTTGTGTTTTTACATATGCCAAACATAAATGTTATTCTGATTAAAATACTAAAGATAATTAGTAGACCTTAGTCAAATTCTTCTGGACTTGTTCTGTAATATTGAATGTTTCAATATTACAGAACAAGTGAGTTGACTGTGACTAACTACTACTAGTCATACCATGACCTGGATAAATGAAAACGTTCTCAGGCTCTAAAGTTTTATTTACGGTGATGTACTTGCTGCTTTTTAGCGTGTGTTTATTGTCCATGTGTGCCTGTGTTTTTTAGGAGCTTCAGTATGTATTTTAGTGATTTTATATATTGTGCATTAAATAAAAATTTTTTATAGCTGAACTCCAGGCAGATATTAATTTTAATCTTACATAGAAGTAGCATAAGTACCTAAATCTAACCCGATACTTTCAATCCCCTTCACAACAACACTGGGACTGAAAGAGGGAAGTGCAGCAATCTGAGCCAATCAGGGCTCAGATGCTTATAATGTACATGCTTATAGGAGACGACATGGACAGGGTTGACCTCATCATTGTTCTTCAGTTCCTTCATTGTCCACGTAGTAGGGTGGTATCGGTTGTGGACAGGGTTCTATTGCATAAATGCAGGGTAGGCATGGTTGTACTACCAGCCGGGGTGCCTGAATCACAAAATTGGCTAAACTGAGTTACAAATCATTTGGCAGGTAGAACAGTAAACCTGTATGTATTTTAACTATGTATTTACATGTTTGCCTGGAGTTCTGCATAAAACAATTTTAAAAAAGTGTATAAATGTCCATGAATTTTACTAGAAAAAATATGTGCATTTACCAACTTCTGGGAAGGAAAATTATCTAGTAAGCGCCTGAAAGAATGTTCTATTAAAGTAAACCTGTTCTTTTTACTTACTGGGCTAAGTGACAGGTTCACTTTACCTCATGGGGTATACTGTACATGTAGTTACCTTCCACTTACATCCTGTCACTGTATTCCGTCGACAGTCCTCCCAGGATATATCCAGTACTTCCAGGTATAGGGGCACATATGACACTCCCCAGGCTCTACACATTACAGCGCCAGTCTCCGGGCACATTCCCTCTTCTATCATATGGGGGCAGAGGGAATGTGCACAGCCCCTGGTTAATTTTTACATAATTTTGCTCAGCAAAAATCAAGTTTTACACTGGAATCTAGGGCAGGTCAGCAGCAGATCAGAGCAGCCGGAAGGGAACAGCAGGTAAGTACATGTACAATGCGCTTAACAAAGTAGATATTTTCCCCACATACTAGTCAATCAAGGTGTGTTTTAGTGCAGAAAGAGAAAAAAAAAAGTATCTTATTGGTTAGAATGCCACACACCTAGACCTACTGTTTATTTAGATTTCTTAAAGATGAACTCCTAACAGGTAAATACACAGATGAAATACATACAGCATATGGGCAATGTTTTACCTGCCAAAGAATTTGTATTTCTGTCTATACAGTCCTGTGATGTACACAACTCTGCCACAGAGCACAGACCTGATTTTTCTGCAGTTGCAAATATGTAACACTTACAGGTTTGCCTCTCCTCAGCCTGTGACTGGACAGTGAAAGAAGAAGCAGCAGACTGATGAGCTAATTTCTCTTTCACTCTGCTCTCTTCTGAATATGAACATATGAACATGTCCTAGTTTAACGCATGAGCACTACAGCACAACTGATTGGCTGCTTGTGCTGTTCCTTCGTATGTCAATCTGAACTCTGCTGTATTGTGAATTGCAAGAGGCTGATATTCCTTCAAATTCTGGTACTTGCACCGCATACATTTAATGATGCATTATTAAATATGGAGCTGCATTGTTTGTTTAGCTGCATTTATACCCGTCTGGAGTTCAGCTTTAATATGAAATGTTCAGGCCACAGTTACAGAAGGTTGTATATATTTATTTTTCATGTATAGGCTTTAGTATATTACACACAGCTGCCCAACCTCATGGGCCTAACACCAATTCAAATTTCAGCCAATTCTTGATGAACTGGCTGAAATTCGTTGCATGTGTGTGGCTCTCGGCACCCTTCCGCCCAATTCTCAGCCAAATGGGTGTTCTGACTGCGGCGAGCAGCAATACAAAGGAGACAGCAGGGGATTCGCCCATCAACATTCATAAGCGTTGATTGAGGAATCAGTTCTATTTTTTTTCATTCAGCCCGCGGTCGAACGGAAAAAATAGTACTGTATATACCCAGCTTTACTCTTTTCCTAATCAGTCCTAATCAGATACGTATACTTTTGCTTCTTCTTGGTATAGGTGAAATTTACTAGTGCTGTAAAGCTATCAGAAGCCGGGCCAGGACCAGGAATGGATGGCGGGCGAGATGAAGAAGAAAATTTTTTCAAGCGTCTTGGTAAATGGCGCTCAAGCAGAAGGAATGCATCCAGGCTTCATCACACAGAAGAAAAAGATGGTTAGATATCAGGGTTCTCGTTTTTTTCTTTTCCTTGGAAATTATTTTACCTTCTTCCATTGAAATTTTTAATACTTTTGCTGCTGAGGTGACTTGCAACGGATTCACTGCAACCTCCTTCCTTAGCAAAATGTGACCCATAACAATACCGATTTCTCATAATCCTTCCACTGAATCTGCAGCAAACTTATTCAACCCACTCATCTATCCTATTTTTTGTTAATTTCTTTCCTTATTTCTTATGAAATAACACCATGTTTTCACTGAATTACAAAAACAAAATCAGTTGTGGTTCAAAATGCACATGTTACCTGAAAAAAGTGGCAATTGTCTGATCCAGGCCAACACATAGGAGTCTACTTATAAACATTAACTTTTTTGACCTGTGAATATGTGTGAATGTTCATTTTGGGCGCATAATTCCAAAAACAGATGTTCATAATATATTTTACTAGTTCGAATGTAGTGTGTAGTTGTAATAATAAATTATGGACACTAGATGGAGCTGAGGAGCACTCGAAATAAATACGTATTTTCTATGCTCCTCAGCTCCATCTAGTGTCCATAATGTTTTATGAAACAGCAAACTACATTCAACATGGGAAGATCTATCTAGTGGCCATAATGTATTATTACAACAATACGTTTGAACTGGGCAAAATAAATTAGGAACATTGATTTTTGGCATTATTCACCCAAAACTAACATTCACAGATATTTGCAGGGTAATGGGCTCCGCGATTTGTTTATAAATATACCCCTTTCCTTGTCAATTTAATAGAAACAAACAAGGCTAAGGAGGCAATGTAAATATCCCATTTGTATCAGTGATTCAGTTCCAGGACCTTTAAACACAATTCAGTACTCTCAAAATATTTGCCTAATTACTGAATAATTAGGTAGCGGTGCATTTTTTACACATGAAATTTGGACTTTACCAAAGAGCATGTTTTCTAAAACATCTTTCACAAAACCTTTTCTCCATTTCACGGCATGTTTTCTTTAATTTACTAGCACAAATTTTTCTAAATTTGGATGCCAAGTATTCCAAAAATGACATTCCAGAATCAGTTCCATATATTATGGACTCCTAATCCATACTATTATTTTTATTTCTGTATTTTATACAAATATATTTTTGTTATGACTCCAGAGCATTTAATAAGACAAAAATTCCACCCAGATACCTTGTTTCAATTATCTCTTTTCTTCTGTGTTTGCATGACCAGCATCTGCATAACCATTTCCAAAATAAGACACTGTCCTTTTTGCATCAGCACTGTTAAGGTGTAATTGGAATAATGTGATAGGTTTGCTGAAAAACTAGATCCATGTACAGCATGGATGTTCATTGTAGAGAATAAGGGAATTGTGAGGCTATCAAGGAAAGGAACTTAGTAATTAAATCTTTCTCTGAAAAAGAGAGTAAAAGAAGCAATAAAAGGCTTTTGATGATAAACCTAACAACGACCTATTCATCATGTTTGTGGTGTAATAGCAAATGCGTCATTAATAATGTGTACCCTATTAAAGTATTTACTTCTTTGTCCAAATGTAAACATTTGAAATATCCTGTTAGCTGATTTATACCATATACCAGGGTACACCTATGCTGGCATTTGTCACTGTACCGAGATGGGCAGAGTTGAAAACTTTTATTTGACATGGGGTTCTCAGCAAATGTTGGTTGTGATGGAGCTGACCTCAGGACACTGCCTTTGGCTGCATTCCATCTCTGTCTCTCTGCTCTCGTGGTGCCGTGCTTTGTGAAGTGCTGTAACCTGCTCACATTTGTTCCTGTAGTTTTTATTGTGTGTTAACTATTATACATATACAACAGGCAGAGAATGAGAAACAGTAGAAAAGGCTCAATGAACCAGTTTTAAACATAGGGCATTAGGAGGGCTAAGAAGTGATAATGTGTTTGCAGAGGCAACAAAATAAAACATCAAGTGTAGACAATGTCCAGATCAAATGTTTTCATCATTTTATCCAAGTAATAAAAACAAAGCAGCTTGAAGGTTCCAAAGAACCCCCTTACCAGGTCTTGAGATTGTAGAAAGTCCGGACTGTTGCATGGTTCGAGTTATTTCCTAAAAAAATGTTGCTGTATAATGGCCTGACAGACCTTACACAAGAAGTTGACTCGTTAGCCAGCACTATTTTTAAATATTATAGCAAGCTACACTCCAGACTTTTTACAATCTCTAACCCTGATGAAGGGTGCCCCTAGGGATAAATAATCTTAATCAGTACATTATCTACACTTGGAGTTCTCTATACTTACCTCTCCAGACATGTTTTTCCAGGAACCCAGAGACAGCTCCTGTATGCCAGAGAGCAGCCTAACCACAAACAAATGTGCTCCTCATTTACATTACTATATTAAAAAGAGTGATAACTGTCATTCACCTCTGACCTTAAGTCTACTATACTGTTTTAACTGCAGACTGATATATTATACATGTGATATGATATGTGTGTAATATCTAGAGATGTTAGATGCCGATTACACCCTCCTTCTGTGTGATACCATGTTACTATTTCTGAGTGCCATTGACCGAACAAATATTGCTTTTATTATTATACGGCATGGCAAACTGCTTTGTTTAGCATATCCTTTGATGGATGTAATATATATTTTCACTCAGAAGGTACATGAATTGTAGGTGGATGCCACAATCCATGTTATTTAAGAATTTGCATTCTTCAGGATGTCACAGTTATGATGACCATGGCATATCTCATCAGGCACTGTCACTGATTGAATTAAAATACAGTACAATTCTGCTTATTTCATATATGAATCTCCTCATTAGAAATGTCTGGCATTGCAAAATTGATATACATTTGAAAACATTAAGTTGCCTTTATTTAAAGTCTATTCAATTAGGAAAAAGCAGCAGATGGTAGACTCCTAACAAACATGAATATTATTTAGCTGTTGATTGATGAATACATTAAAATAACAGTGATGGCAGAGTTAATAAGCAGATTAGTTATCTCAATCCCTGTGTGCGAACTACAGAGAACAAAAGTTAAATTATTTCTACACTGAACTAAGCCAAGTTGAATAAGGGATATTGTATTAATTTATATAAGCTATTCCACACCTAGCTTTTATCACAAGTGATTATGCTGCTTGTGTCCTGTTGGCTGCAATGTTTTAATTTTATTATATTGTAAACAAACACTATATATACTATTATAAGAAGCCACCCGGGTTGTGTTGGTCTCCGTAGCTATGAAAGCTATAAGTCTGAATGCAGAGGTGTGTGGAATACCTTGAAAGATCATTGTGTGTACATTTACCCCATAATATGCTGGGTGTTGTGGGTGATGTCACCATGTGCGCTTAGCTTCAGACCACGCATTCGATTAGCATTCTGGGGTAATCCAGTGTTTTGGGCTTCTAAATTAGCTCTTTTATTTGTGAGATCTTGTGCTCTTTCCCCTTCTTTTCTTTCACATTTGCATTCTTCAGGATGTCACAGCTATGATGACCATGGCATATCTCATCAGGAGGCTGGGAAAAATAAAAATGTGGTCAATC
The DNA here is from genome assembly GCF_000935625.1 of Nanorana parkeri. Lineage (NCBI taxonomy): Eukaryota > Metazoa > Chordata > Amphibia > Anura > Dicroglossidae > Nanorana > Nanorana parkeri. The sequence goes on from NW_017307117.1 coordinate 275,336, forward strand.
TGGGAGCCATAAGACAAGGCATGAAGCGATTCCAGTTCCTCCTCAATTGCTGTGAACCAGGGACTATTCCTGATGCCTCCATTTTGGCTGCAGCCTTAGATCTGGTAAGTAGTCAACTTAGGTTATGAAAAGAAAAATAGAGAATTCCAGTTAGGATAAAAAAATAACAGCTATGTGGACATGGCATTTCATTTGGTGAGGTTTATAATCACTTCATTTGAAGAACATTTATTGCCGTATGGAGGTGGCCTTTTTTGTACTATCAACATCCAAATTGTGAAACACAGATTGTATTTCCTGCATACCTAAATGGTACATTATTGAATCCTTCAAACAGTACTTCCAAAAGCAGACAGCAGTAATTGCTTTTTTCCTTTGGATATATATTCAACAATGTTGTGTTTTACCTGGAGTATGAGGATGAGTAGAAGGATTTCAACTGGTTGCGTATCGATGTGAAATTACGGATTTCATCACTGCCAGAGTGGAAAATTTCGGTCTTTGAGCTGCATAGGCAAAATTTGCTTGAAAGGAAACCATCTTCTCTTTTTTTCTTTAAATGGTGCGTTCTGTAGGAATGTATTTAAGGTAGTTTAATTTAGTAAGTGTTCTTTGGATTTGTGTTTTCCTTTTTTGTGTCTTCCATCATTATTTGAATATTTTCACTTGCAATTTTTTGTTTTACTTTTTTTATGTTTTTTGTGTTTTTCTTTCTTTGAAAATAACATAACATTATGAAGCTAATGAGGGGCATTTTGTTTCAGTGCAACATGTCCAGGATATTAAAAATGAGCTTCCATAACTCTTAGGAGCCATTTAAAGTCCATTGCACCCTTAAAACCCACCAAAACACACCTTATTTTCTTCTTCCTTATTGATTTCAATGCATTTGACAAAATGGAGAAATTTTTTAGAAATCTTGTGATTCCTGGTGAAATTTCAGGGAGATGAAAGCTCTAAATTTCATTCGTCTCCGCTTGAGTACTCCTTTAACCAAGTTTTTATTACATTTTTTATAAAATGTACTATTGTTTACTAAGAAAATAGTTAACTGTAACAGTACTCAAAGATCTTAGATAGCAGTTATTAGAAAATGATCATATTGTTAAGATATTTTTGCAGAGTGCTCAGGTTTATATATAACTAAATCTATAAAACTAATAATTTAGAATAATGGATGTACAGGTTATCAGAAGAGAGCAGATTCTATACTGTACTTGCATTGAAAGCAGAACATAATGTTTCCTTGCTCATTTCTCACATACAGCACTAATCTACATTGTAGAAATGCCAAGTAGTTACATATTTACATAGCTGATAAGGTTGAAAAAAGGCACAGGTCCATACAGATTAACCTATGTTTGTTTGGTTCAGAGTCTCCCTATAACCCTATATATTATGGGGAGCTAGTACCACTACCTGGGTACAAAGGACAAACATAGGATTACACATTTTGAGGCATTGTATGTCAATGCCCTTTACAAAAAGTCCTTCAGTCTGTCCCTTTATCTGCACATTCTCTTATATTCAAGGCAATAGAAGCTTGCATATGGTGCCCTATGTATATTTCTTCTCCAATGAAACAGGTAAAAAGGAGTTCCACGGGGGCGTGGCCTGGACGCGATGGTGGAGAGTCGCACTTAGGCTGAGCTCCGCCTGGACCCACTGCATCCGCACCCATCCGACCTGATTCCAGCAAGCCAGCTACCACTGAACCATGGCAGGGAAGCGGAAGACCTCCACAAAGCTGCCAAAGACCCCGAAACTGCCGAGGGGATCGCTGGAACACTTCCTCCGCGATCGGCGGACATGCGACTGGGCCGCAGCCAAGATGGCGCCCGGCAGTACACATGTTGCCGGCTCGCACTCAGGTATGCCTCGTCCCACACCGATCCCCCCAATCTTCCTACTTGGACCACTTAACTACCTGGCAGTCTGGGAGGGGGACATGGGGGTAAGTTTTTCGGAGGCAGAATCTACCAACATCCTTAAATATACCCACTCCTACTCCATAGACTCGAAGTCCAGGAAACAAATTATAAACTCCTCACCCGGTGGTACCGAGTCCCCCACAGCCTACACCGGAGCTACCCCTCAGTATCCCCACTTTGTTGGCGCAACTGTGGAATAATAGGTACCCATTTACACATCTGGTGGGACTGCCCTGCAAATCAATCTTTCTGGCGACAGATTCAGGCTGAAATCAAAACCCTCCTCGACATAGACATACCTCTTACACCAGCCCCTTTCCTACTTCATTCTGTACCCAACACCATGTCTAAATATAAATCTAGCCTTCTCCCTCACCTCCTCAACGCGGCCAAACGCTTGATCCCGCGCTACTGGAAGAAGATAAAGAATACTTAAAAAAAAAGGAGTTCCACATTTTTACTGCTCTAACACTAAGGACCTTTTCCTCAATGTAAGGGTAAAGCTCCTTTCTTCCAACCTCAAATTGTGACCGTGTGTCTTTTTTAAGGACTGTAAGCAGGTTTTTTACAGTGACTACCATTGATATATTTGTTCATTTTGATCGTATCCTCTCTTAAATGGTATTTCCACTTATGCCGTTAAATTTAAGAAACCCCTATTATGTGTTTGTTAGGTATTTCCATTCAGACAGCATACTTATATTTCTTAACATAATTTTTTTTTTTTTTACCTGTTTAATTGGAGAAGAGATATACATAGGGCACCATAGGCAAGCTTCTACTGCCTTGAATATAGGGGAATGTGCAGATAAAGGGACAGACTGCGGGACTTTTTGTAAAGTGCATTAACATACAATGCCTCGAAATGTTTAATCCTTTGTTAGGTCAGATGTTGTTTACATCTAATTTACAACTGATAATGAGTTCTGCCAACACAATAATGACAGGAAAACTCAGTTTAGAGTTTTTTTTTAAGTTATGCAATGTGAATGGGACCATATTACAAATGTACATTAGGTGTTATCACAATTTAGCTGCAAAAGTGGAAATAAGCTTTAAGCGCCTCTTCATAATAGCTGAGATCCTCAAGCCCTCTTATTCATTGTGTTGCCCTTCACTGAACTCTAAGTCAAGAACCATTTTCCTGGTGACCAAAACTTAACCACATATTCAAGATTAGGCCATATCCGTGTTTTGTAAAGGGGTAAGATTATTGATTTATTTGATAAATATATGCCCTTTCTAATGCATAAAAGTTAGATGCAACTTTGTACACTGTTGCCTACTCTGTGATCTATAAGCAGATCTTTTTTCCTCTAACTGAACCCCTTCTAACGTGTATTTTGCATGCATATTTTTAGCATCTAAGTGCATAACTTTGCATTTCTCCACAGTGAATCTCATCTGCCACGTAGCTGCCCAACATTGCTGTAACTTTGATACACCCTGGGCAGAATTTAGTTTCCTGCATAATTTGGTATCAGCAAACACTTAAATTGATCTCTTAATTCCAACTTCAATATTATTAATAAACAAGTTAAACAGCATTCGCCCAAAGACAAACCATTTACAGAATGAGTCAGTCATTACTACTTTCTGGACCAGTCCATGCAACCAGATTTCTATCCATGTGCATGCAATTTCTTCAACTCTAGTAGACCTTATTTTATAGATTAAATGTTTGTGTGGTATCGTATTGAAAGCCTTAGCAAAATCTAGATAAACTATGTCCACTGGTCTTCCATTATTAAATGTCTTGCTCACTTGCTCATAGAATGACAACAGATTGGTCTGACAAGAGCGGTCTTTCATAAATACATGTTGGTTGTTACTTATCATACCTTTTTTGCAGACAAATTCCCCTTACTATTCCCTCAAATACTTTGCAAACCATTGATGTTAGGCTGACTGTTCTGTAGATTTCTGCTATACATCTCAATCCCTTTTTGAATATTGGTAGCACATTTGCCCTACGCCAATCATTTGTTGCCAGGTGTCTTTAAAAAATAGAAACAGTAGCTCGGTTATAACTGAGCTAAGTTCCCTGAGGACTCGGGGGTGTAAGCATCCCGGACCTGGTGATTTGTTTACATTAATTTTCTCTAACCAGTCCTGTAATCTGTCAGCCACAAAAACACCTTCAGTACATCATTATTAGCTATATTGTTAAGACTATCGAACCCATGTTTTTCATTGGTAAAAACTGTAGAGAAAAATCTGTTTAGTATATTTACCTTCTCTCCGTTGCTTGTGACCAACTTCCCATGTAAATTTTTTATGAGGCCTATGTGTTCTATCTTAACTTTTACTGTTGATATATTTAAGCAGAGTTAAACATGCGTGAAAATATTGCAGGTAAACACACACTAGTAGATGGTGTACACTCTTTATGAAAGTGCCATGTGTGGTGCGATACAATAGCATAGATTCTGTATGTTGTAATTCAATAAAGAGCTTGCTATCCAGTGATGTGGTTATCCATTATTATTGGTTCTTTTTGGATGGTATACCTGTTAATCGTCCTTCTGCCTTAGGACCACTGGCTATACAAGTTCCTTTCTCAAACCCAATCTGTCTTACTCACCTACTGCCACCCAAGTGGCTGCTAGTGTGCTGGTGGCAGGACAGATAGAATGATTAATAGCAAGCAAAATCAAAACTTGAAGTTTTTAGCACAAGAAAGATTAAAGTCATCCCTCAGGATTGTGGCTAGTCACAGATCCCCCCTCTGTGCAGTAAGAAGCATTTGCTTATCTTGCCCTCCGGGCTTCTGCTACAGACTGGAAATAACCCTGTAAACCTAATGCAGTCAAATAGATTTTCATCTCATCTCAGTTAAAACCTTATATGACATCTAAGGTTTGTAGTGCTACAAAACCATTCAAAGAAGCTACCATTTAAAGATGTTTTATTGGGGTTGTAGAGTAATTGTGTGCAAGAGCATTCATAATTTGGGCCTAATATAAAATGATATTTTGTTTAATATTATTCTTAATATTATTATTGCTTCTACAACTATAACTTTTATCCACAGCATTGGTCCCTTTGTCTGACTATGCTGACAGCTGTCCTACTGCCTGTCCTTATTTTAGGCATCTTTTATGTTAAGTTCCATGACATGTTTTATCATAGTTGACACTGTCAGTTGCTAAACAGAGAGTTACTATTGTTTGCTTTTGATTATCATCATTGATTGTAGCAATCTGTGGTTATTTTCAGCTTTCCATCGTCTGGTTCATTCCTCTCCATTTGTGATTTGTGTCTGTGTCCTGTGATTCCATATCTATCCATTCTCTCCTCATAGCTTCATATTTTTCTTGTCTCTTCAGCAGATGCCAGGTAAGATAAATATAATGGATAATTAGAGGAGCTGTAAGCTATTTAATATGTATGTGAGTGCTACATACTATATCGTAAATATACTATTTTGCAGGAATGACCTGAATATAATTCACTCAAAATCTATACATGTCTTATATAACACGTCAGGTGTTTTAAAGCTGATGAATATTTAAATGTTAGCACTCTTTGAAAGTATCTTTGTATGAGTAAGAAAATACCACATTTGTACTGCTGTGTTCTCACATTATCAGTTAATCTAAAATCTAAAACTGATTTTTTAGTATTAGAGAGATATTAGCAAATTACTTCACTCACCAGCCTTTTTTTTTATTTCTTAAAGGCCTTATCTTCTCTAGTGTCTAACTACAGTATATTCCCCAACCTTGCAGTTCAGCAGCTCTTCATCAAAGGCTAATTTTATTAATTCTGCTGCTTTCTTTGTACTGTTCAAATATAAATAATCCAGCAGTATTTTAATAATTATGACAGCCCATGGGCAAAGAAGGGATCTGAAGCAAACAGAACTTTTTGGTGGTGACCCAAAGATATTACAGAACAGTATGGTGGTTGGCGCTGAGATTTGTGCCCCGTGTACGGTGTGACCCCAAATTGTAACTTGATCCTCAGGTTCATCCTAATGCTTAACTCTCTTCTTTATCAACCACTCAAATCTAACCCAAACCCTAGATCAACCTTTTTAGACATTTTGAGGCCAGAGGAACCCTTGAAATAGTTTTTATGTCTCAGGGAAACCTTGCTACAGCCAATAGGATTATAACATGTAACCAGTAAGGTGTAGAAAGTTTTATATAAAAAAACAAAGATCTTGTCACACCCAGGGTGGTCAGTGGAAAATTCCCCCTCTTACATGTGTTGTCAGTATAGACAGGAGATAAATCTACCAATGGTCAAATGTCAAGGAGCCCTCACTGAAAGTACCCTAGGGCTCCACAGAACCTTGGTTGAGAAAAGATGCCCTCAATTAACCATTAATACTTAACCAACTAGCTAAAATTGAAACTGTTAACTAACCCTGAAAGGTCCGGTAGAAGCGACTTGCGACCGCGACGCGCGACATGGAGTTAAGACAGCTCCATTGAATAGCATTGGCCCGGCGACTTCTCGCGATATCGCGCGGCAAAAATGCGCGATATCGCGGCGGAAATCGCGCGATAAGTCGCTACATGTGAACGGGGCCTGAAACCTATCTCTAAACACGAAATGTATCACTAACACTTAACTCTTAACCTCACTCTTACTCTAAAAAGTTACCCTTAACATCTTAGGCCCCATTCACACTGAGCGACATGAAAATCGCGCGACTTTGAGCGATATTGCGCAACGAGCGATATTGAGCGACGTGTCGCACGACATCACGCGACATCTTCCTATTGGGCTGTATGCAATCAGGAGCAATATTGCTCTAAAAAAGGGTCATGTAGGAGCGACAAGCTACCAGCGACGAGCTACAAGCGATATTGAGCGATATTGAGCGACGAGATGTGAACAGCTCCATTGAAATGTATTGGTGAAGCTACATAGAGCGATATCGCGCGGAAATATGAGCGATATCGCTGCAAAAATCGCTCAATGTGAACGGGGCCTTACTGTCACCCTAAAAGTTAGTGTAACACTGTAACTTCAAACTTACTCTAATGTTACCCTTGAACCCCTGACCCTAGTCCAACCCCTCAGCTTAGCCCTTGACCTCTTAAATCTTTAAGTAATTCTTCTTTGGCAAAAACATCAGGCTAGTCAGGACCAAATGTCAAATTACATAGTAGAGAGGCCTATACTGTTTACAGGGATGCAATTTTTGGAGAAGTTAATGTAAAGGTCCTACGTTTGGCTTACTTACATTTAAGCATTAAAGGTTCATAAAGCATAATGGACTATATGAAAAAGAGAATTCTTCTCTTTTAAAAAAGTTCAAATTCCACAACCTTTCCACTATTCACAGATATTTCTAACACATTTTCCCACTCTTTTTCTCTCTCTCTATGGTAGGAGGCTCCTGTGGTGGCCAGAGCTGCTCTCTTCCTGGAGTGTGCACGTTTTGTGCATCGATGTAATCGTGGAAATTGGCCAGAATGGATGAAAGGACATCATGTTAACATTGCCAAAAAGGGCCTTTCTCGTGGTCGATCCCCTATAGTGGGAAACAAACGCAATCAGAAGCTGCAATGGAATGCAGCCAAGCTCTTCTACCAGTGGGGAGATGTAAGTTGACTTCATAGTTGGACCCTAGTTGTCTTTTTTCATTCTCAGTGATTCGGAAAACAGACTCCTAAAGTAGGCATAATAGTAGTCATTTTACACATTTACAATGATGGAATTCATAAGCTGATCAATGAGCTTAGAAATGGAATATGAGAGTTAAATTACGCATTTGTTTCATGCGATGGTGAAGTAGAAAGGGCAATCCATACTATGTTTTCTCTTCTATTTCAGAGCCCAAAAGTGTAAATTATACCATTGTGGCAGTCGATAAATGTTATTTATTTTTAGTCAAAAAATGACAGTGCAGTTAAGGCAGAAAGTGAAAGTGTTTTCGAAATAGTAGGCTTCAGGTCTTCAATTACTACATACATAATGTTAATGTTATTTCAGGTAATAGGTGCCCGTCTCAATGAGGTTTGTCACAGCGAAAGTGAAAGTCCATCCAATCTGATAGGTCTTATCTATGATGAAGAAACCAAGAGAAGGCTGAGGAAAGAGGATGAGGAAGAAGACTTTTTAGATGACAGTAAGGAGAATACCTTTACTACAAGAAACCCTGCTTGTAAGGAACTCTGCTTTAGGAGCACTCTATTTCTTTTTTTTTCTCTTGATAATTCTTGCTTGGATATTTTAGACATGTTTATCACCTGTTCCTTGTTTCTCATATCAGATCGGCCAACAGTGTTTTTTATACCAAGTCAGGAAGTTTAAAGGATAACACTCATCCTTTAAACGTCATATTGTCCCTAGTCCTGACCTTGTGTAAAGAGCCTGCTATGGCTGGATCGTCCTGAGTGACCAAGATGCAGGTGGCAATCCTACACAGAGGCTGTATGCACAGAACTCTTTGCACGTGCCTTTGGTAGACAGAGTAATAGAGGCCCCCAAAGTTTTTTCTTGGATATTAGACTGAGGTAAAGTTTTCTAAACTCTCTTATCTATCTATGCTGATCTTCAAGTATACTATGGTGAAAACTAGAAATTGTTGGGTTTTTCACATTTCATAACAACAGTAACAAGAAAATAAAATTATCATGGCCTCAAAATTGGCAAAACATATGTTTTAAGTTTGTCTATACTAGCTGAGATCAATTTTTATGTCATTATCTAAATCACAATAATAGGACATAATATAGAAAATTACGAAATATATTTTACAGCTTACCCAACAATCTCTAGACTCAAGAAAATTAGCATTGGTTTTAAAGATGACTATGCCCAGTAATTCTATTGGAGAACTACATAGCATTGCTCTATGATGTTTCTGTGATCTTTATTTCTTTAGCCGAAATGGAATAAAGATTACAATGTAAATTATTCATAGCTTCTGCATCCCCTAACCTAAAGTGCAGCATCTGTTTGTGTCCAGATGGGTCTATACCATGTGCCTTATTGCTCTGTGGAAAATACTATGTTATACGTCTTTAAGGCTCTTTCTGTGCAGTCTGTCTCCATATATTTCCAAGGCATTATGTTCTAAATTATCTACACTGAAATTGAATCATGTCCTAGTCAGCTCGTTTTCCACCAAAAAACAAAACCGCAAATGTAAACAAAAAGTTAAAAATGACATATGAATGAAAATTATATTGTTATATTGCCCAACGTTACTTCAGTTTAATTGCCTTACTACTAAAGCACATATCTGAATAATGCCTTGGCCATATGTGTGCAAACTCTAATTCTTCTAACTAGAAAATGCCTGAATGTTAAACATTTTCTAGTTGGCAGTGATTTGTTGATAAAATTAATATACAGCTTTTGCAGTGTTAAAACCTAAGGGTTGTGCTTACTTTAACTGGCAACTAACCTATGAAACTAAAGACAACAGATTGAATTATAAAGTCAATGTGTATGAACCAGATGTTTTTCATATTTGTACATTCAATTGCACTTTTATACCAATTGAAGAATTTGGGTATTACTGCTTAAGAGTTAAAAAATATAAACAAAATATTTGCAGGGCAATATAGAGAGTCTTTTTCTAATTTGAAATAATTTCATTTAATTTGAAATCATTTCATTTTTTTTGCAATTGAAACTGTCAAAGTCAGATAAGAAAATTAATAAGAGGAAGGTTTGAAAAACAATTTACTAGTATAAAAATATATAATACGTTGCAAAGGGTGATTCACATTTTGAGTTCATACTTTATTCTGTAAATACTTTAGAGACCTGAATATGGCATGAAAAATAAAAAGAAACAATAATAATTAGAGCAGTTAGTCGCATTTAACGAGAATGTTCTGTAATGTCAAAAGACATTTCATTGCTTATCCAAGGATGAGTAGCAAAATGTACTTGGTTTTGATTTACTAAAGGCTAAATGGTGTGGTGAAAATTAATTTTGCAAAGAATACACAGTCACGTGCAAGGAAAATGAAAACCAGTATTTTTGCATGCACATGATTGGGTAATGGAAGTCAGCAGAGCGTCACCTTATTCACTAAACTTAGGGAAAATTCCCTTGCAAAGTGAAAATGGCCATGCAAAGTGAACAGCCTTCTTACCTTTGGTAAATTATTCCCTTTGTGTCTACATAGTAAACCAAACCTATACATTGCAAATATAACAATAATATACATGTATATATGGATCAGCCAACAAACTCACAATGTCTCTTATGACAGTTACTTCACCTAGCAGAGGAACACCAATCACAAGTGGGTTCCTTGTTTAGGGCAACATAGGAGGAATGGGGAACTGTATGCAGCAGCCCAAACAGAAATAATACCAATTAAACAAGATTTATAACTTATATAATTCCTTTGTTCCTCTATATTGAAGTTGTTGTATACTTCCCCATTAACAAAAGAAGGCCATCTCAACAGAGTGTCATCTAATATCTATGGGCCATTTGCTAGTAAAATGTAGGTGTTTTTTTTTGTTTTAAATAATAGGGAAGGATTATTTTTTGCTGTGTACCATTTGGGAGATGTCTCTTCACTTCTGTTCTTGATTTGCAACTGGAAATAGGAAGAAATCTATCCAAAGCAAACTCTACAAGAATAATCTTGTAGAGTTGTCATAGAAACAAGGGACTCCATTGGAGGATTTTATATCGTTTTGTGCTCTAATGAAAACTCAAAATGTTGGGCTTTCCACTTACTTTCTGTCTCAGTGACAATGGTCACTAGGTCAAATAAATGGTGGCTTTAAACACACATTAAATGTGTTATTCCTTAATGGACCAAACCGCAGGAAGTATGTAGCCAGTAGACCATGCAGTGCATATTTCAAAAGTGAACAATTTACATTTCACAACTAAGTAGCATTCACCTTTCCTGAAGGCTAGGGCTACACAGGCAGATATATGTCTTTGCTACTCAGAGACTTAAAGCTGAGCTCCAGGAATATTTAAACACAGTTTATTCAAGGGATGGATGGTTGAAAAATTCAATTTAGGCCCTTTTATATACAGCTAGCATAAGCAACTGAATCTCTTTGCAGACTGGGAGAGGGAGGGCCAACACTCTAAGACAGGGGTCTCAAACTCAATTCCCTCGAGGGCCACTCGACAAATTTTTTTCTCCCACGGGGGCTGCTCGCCAAATTTCATACTTTAAAATAGAATTTAACTATATGCGATATGGTACTATAGACCCTAATACACACACTACAAGGCCCCATTCATATCTGTAGGTTTAGGTGCAATTAGGGATTCCTGCGTCAGAAACTTGCGTTTTCCTGCAGCAGGAATCCGTAATCTGGCGTATACAAGCAGACGTTGTCACCCATTCATGTTAATGATCAGGTGACAGGAGTTGCATGTAAACTCCTGCACACCTCATGTAATGATATGTGATATTATTACATGCGGTTAGAAAACACTCTCCCTGGATGCACAATCATTGTGTCCAGGGAGGGTGATTGATTCCTAACCGAATGGAAACGCAAGTTCCTGATGCAGGGATCCCTAATTGCACCTAAGATACAGGTGTGAATGGAGCCTAATACACTTATACCCCCCCACGATCCCTGGTGATCTAGTGGCGATTAGTAAGGTCTGCTGCAGATCTTACTAATTAACCCTTTCTGCCTGCGTTCAGCGAAGACTCCGGCCGAAAGGATCCAAGTGCCGGCACAGAAGCAGCTATGCGGTCTGCAGCTGACAGAGATGCAGATCGTGTAGCTGCTCCCGCAAGTCTGATACGCGGTCCGTTACCGCGTACCAGACTTGTGAGCTGGCTGCGGGCCACATTGTACTGGTTTGGCCCGCGGGCCGGTACTTTGAGACCACTGTTCTAAGACATGCTTTCAGAAAAGAAGAGGGTAGATGGATGGGAGAATGGAGGGATGACCTTTTCAGTGTACTGCTGGGCCTTTATTGTCCATTCACAATTTGATGTCAGTTCTGGACAAGGCTTTATGGCTAACTGTAGAGATACAGCAGAGATTTCCAGTATCTGGCTAAGTTGTCTGGCCGGAATGCCTGCATGACAAGACTGGCTGAACAGAATTTCAAATCATTTGACAAGTATAATAGATAACAGTTAGGTATTTCAGCTCTGTATTTAAGCTGTGTGCCTGAAGCTCAGATTTAACCACTTGCTGCCCATCACCTCATTTGATATACAGTCATCTATGTTGCTTTAGGTTTATTTTGAGTTACAGTTCTCATATCTCTTTACATTTAGAACAACCCAAACATCTGGATCATGCATGTAGACCTAAAAAAGACTGTAGCACATCTCGGTGACAAAACTATGCAATTCTGTTCAAGTTAAAGTGACCATTATATGCTGGTTATGTTGTCCATTTAATTGCTTTTTATGTTTTTTACTCATATGTATGTGGGACTATTTGTAATGTCAGATGTGCAACCAGATCTAAAAAATGAAAACATAAGCTATACTCATTTTAAAAAAAGTGTCATTTAATATTTATTTTTTTAATCAATATTTTGCATTGTATTTTGCACAATATGCATTTTATATAATTATATAATTAGATATTATTTGGACTTTTGAATATGGGCAACCTGATGAATAAATCATCTTGCCTAGCTTTATACTCTGGTTGCATCTTTCTGAATGATTAACATTGCTTTCTTTTTCTAGCTATAGTATACTGCATGCATCTTACATGCTGATTACTATATGGTCTTTGCATGCACCTTATTGAAACATGTTGAGAATTCTGCCTATTTTAATAGATCCTTATTAGTAAAATAATATTATTTAACGCCATATTGCAGAATAGTAGGATACCACAATACAGTACAGAACAGAAGGATATTACAATATACTCAAATTGTGGTTCTTTTAATGTTTACAAGGACCGATGTAGAGAAGGTTGGCAAAGCATTTAGGCACTTTGCATTTTTTAGGCCATTGTATCTAACTTCTGAACAATAGCTATAGGAGAGCCCAGGACTAGATATAGAGTGGAATATAAGATTTTATTGTTGTCTCTGTCCCTTTTGGAAAAATGTACCTCTCCTATTTTCTTGCTGACATCAGTACAGGTAGGGAGGGGAACTCCTCCAAATGATAATACCAAATCAATAACTCCAGCTCTTAATTTTAATGTTGTCTCTGACCCTTTTGGAGAGATTTATCTCTACTATTCTCTTGCTGAAATCAGTACAGGTAGGGATGGGAACTCCTACAAATGAAGATATAAAATCAATAACTCCAGCTCTGTTTAGTAGAGTTTAGAAGGGTGACAACCTCTGTTCAGAAGCAAAATGTTCCCCAGCACACTTACCAGCTAGCCTGCAAAATAGATTACACTGTCTTACTTTTAGGGTTAAAAAAAGAGGTTAGTTGCACAACTTTTGCAAAATATGTGGAAGCCACACTCAATGCACCTCTGTGTAGTGTGGTCCTAACTCTAATCTATGAGAGCCTCCATCTTGGAGCATATACTGTATATATAGAAAATGATGAATTGGGTGCAGGTTCACAAGGAGGTAGCCCATTCCTCCTTAAAGGCACAGGGATACACCAGAAACCACGCACATCACAACGGTAGCTGAAGCCCCCGTGTGTCCCCATACCAAATCCAACTAGCAATACAAATGGCAAATGACTAGCTTTAGAGTAAGGTGCACATGGAAGGGCTTTACACAATACAAACGCAAAAGGTTTCCCAGCACATTTACCGGCTAGCCTTCAAAAAAGTTACACTGTCTAGCATTTAGGGTTCAAAACAGAGGTTTTAGTTGCACATCTTTTGCAAAATATGTGGAAGCCACACTTCTTCATCAGCTCACTTCCGGTCCTGGTAACAGCTTTTTGTTTTACGTTGTGACAGGCAAAAAAATCTGGTAGAAGTATTAGGCTTTACCCAAATATGCAGAGCATAGAACTGTGACCCAACACATGCAGGTAGCAGGTATTCAGCAGCTTTTCAATAAAAGCATTCAAAGGAGTAAAGGGTATCTTACACATATTACTTATTTTCTCACATTTTACTGAAAGACACACCTTTAATAAAATAGGCTTAATTCACAAAGCTAACACACCAGGATAAGGTATTTATTTAAAAATAAAGTGACAGTTATTTTCAGCTGAGTCCAATGAGATTTGAGCATTACAGTCTCTGGGCTAAAATAAAGATCTTTATTCTTCTGTTAAAGCTTTGTGAACTGAGCTATATGTGTTTTTGCAATCCAACCAGTGAATCCATACAGAATCCCAACACAGTACAGACCAAAAACTGATGTCACCGTTTATATTTTTTAAGTCTTTTGCTGATTGTAGAGCATGCGCTACAATATATCTATAAAATAGTAATTGTACTGTAAGAAGCTTTAAAAACAGGTGTTATCTCTGGGGGGCACACAGATGAGGGTGGGATAATGGAGACTAACACTGCATCACTCCCAGTTAGGATCTGTCCAGTTTGGCAGCAACCTTATAAACGTAACATCTAGTTACATGTTCTTGGTCAAGGCTGTCATACATTTATACACTACAGATAAAAAGTTTTGGAAACCCAAGTTGTTGGCCCCACTAAACAGATTGCAGGCATCATTTGCCAGCATAGATTTGAACATGGAACCTATCACAATGCTGTGGGCAACAGTCTCATATGCTCTTTGTTTATAGGTGGTTCTGTAAATGGAGAATTTCAAGAGCATTATAGCCCGTACTCATATACAAAGCCAAAACAACATGTGGTGCCCAGCATGTTAACAAAATGGTATATCCACAAACTCACAAAGGCCTCATCCTACGAAATGTGGATTTCTGAACTTTGATTTAAGAATCAACCATAGGACAATGTTTTCATTAAGACTGTGTCTTACAAACACAATCTATTTAAATGTATGTAAGGCAGTTTCTCAACATGTTTTAACAGGACATATCTGACAGACTGTTCAATTATGGATCCTTATGAGCATCAAAATATTTACATTTGAGAAAAAATGAATATTAAATACCCATAATTGCGCAGATATTGTCTTGATTCACACTGAATAATGTAAATATATTTGTAAATGTTCAATGTCCGCAATGCCATACTCTCCCTTCATTATTTGGTATCTATTCTAGTTTCGCTCCTTGACTTTATTTATTTTATTCTTTCAGGTTGGCTTTATTTCATCTCTTATTTCTCATACTTGCATCCTCTACATCTTTGCCTCCTCACAGTTTCACAATGAAAAACTGCACTCCGACACAAGTCCGATGTGCAGCTATAGCACAGAGGTCAACCCAGTGAACGACCCCTGTGAATCATAAAGCAGGAAAGCAGATGCTGATTTAATCCTCCTCGTGGCTGGAATTCTAAGATCATGCGGAGGCATTAAATCAAATCTGTGCATTTAATAGTTGATATCTAATATGAAGGTTAGGAAGGGTTGACAGAGCAGGCATTCAACCTGCCAGAGATCATTCATCATTCAGGTCATGTTCTACACTGTGTTTCTAAACTGTCTTTTCATAGTAAGTTTAAATACCAGTCACCAATTAATATCCTAAATCAGTTCCAGAAAGGGGCATTTAGAAGCTTTTCATCCAACACTTTCCTTTAGTCTCAGATAAGGTGGGGAAGAGCTCACGTATATGTCAATGATATTTAACTGTCTTTGTCCCCAAGGGAAAATTTCCTGTCATGTTACCATACAAGACGTTAGGAGAAACTGCCCCAGTGGGCACAGACCACAGTAAAAAACTGACAACTGGCAGAGGTTCTTACTCTCCCACACACTGCTGTGTCTCTGTTGGGGAGATCTCTCTCACATCCTGCTTGAGTGACTACATTGGATGTATCAAACAGTGAAAAAGAACTAACATGAGTTCTAACCTTTCCCTACTCAATCCATAACTAATAAAAGGGTTGGGCTGACCTTGGGCTTTACATTTTATATTAGATAAAGAAATTACAGATGCATTTAAATCAACATTTTGGTTTCTGCATTAGCACCACATTGGTATGGTCAATGGGGAATACTGGTATATCAGTGTTGAACAGACAAAAATACCTTACACAACCAGAAAATAATTTTTTGGCTCATGTACTTGGATGTTCTTGCCTCCTCAGGAGGTCACGTCAGCTTAACGGGTTGTTCACAAAGTCTGGATCATGTCCAGATCAAAATAGTTTGTTCCAGGACCAAAGAAGCATCCCAATGTATCAGGGACATGTGGTCAGGGGAGGCAGGTGAGGCAGAGCCTCACTAAGTATTATGGAGGAAAAAGCTGTCGGCTTCAAGTCTGAAGCTGATAGCTTTTTCTCCATTCAGACCATCTTGTAACAGGTTATACAGCAGGTAAAGCCTCCCCGCTGTGTAACTTGTCATGGAGCACTGCCTGTTAATTACTGGCGGTGCTGCATCCAGCTTTTGACAGCTAAGTTAGGTTACACAGCAGCGGGCTTCCCCACTGCTTGTGTAACCTAACTTAGTGAGGCAAGAGCTGCAACAGCCTCTACTCTATGTTAGATGCTTGAGCTCTGTGGGATGGTTTGGACCAATGGCAACGTGCCATTGGTCCAAGCTGGCCAATCAAAAAAAAGGAAAAAAACCCCACTGATGAAATTGATCTCGATGCCTCACCAGTGACGAGCAAGTGAGGGACAGGGAGGCGCCTCCCTATCTCCTCCCTCCCTCCACCACACATAGCTTGGTGACTGGGTTGGGGGTGGGGCTTTAGCTGGCTGGGGCTTCAGCTGGCTGGGGGTGGCGCTTCGGTGGACTGGGGCAGGGCAGGGTTCATGCACCTTTTTTGTGCGATGGGGGGAGTGCTGGGGGAATGCTTTCCCCAGCACGGAAGGTACCACACGTCACTGCATTGTATCCCTATGGTATTTCTGGGCTCTGATCACACCAGCGCAGTCCGTTCCAGACTAGACAAAAAAATACTGCTTATCTCATTTTTTCTGGTCCGGCACACACCGGAACACATCAAAAATGCATGCTTACCAACTGGACTGCACCTGAAAGCCCCTTTTAAGCTAAATAAAAATGCAGCAAAATGCGTCAAAAAAGGAATTCACTTTGTTTGCAGATCTGCTCCAGATCTGGTTCGGACATGGTGTGAACACAGCAGATGTACTTATTTCCGCTCCCAACTGAACTTTCAAGCCCTGAAATACTTAAGGTGAACCTTACTCAATTTTGTTTACCTTTAAAAGTAAAAGTGCTGCTTAAGATCATACACCACAAATACCTGCTATTATGTTTATAAGCCTGAAAACCTCTTCTGTGGCCCATTCTGATTTAACTTTAATACCTAACTTTTGCTGACTTCATGGCTCATTCCTGACAGCTGCCTATCTATTATGCTGTAATACTACTTTAATGTAATGGCATATCTGGATGGCAGTGGCCAGGACATTGGCAATGAAGTCCAGGTCCCAGTAACAAAGTCAAATTTATTCGAAGAGGCACACAGAAAATGCTTTTCTGGTTAATAAACATAATAGCACCAACTTGAGGTGTCTGCTCTAAGGCAAGACTTTTACTTTTAAAAGATTATAATTAAATTCAGGTTCAGTTTAATCCAGCCCATGCAGTCTATAGAAACGCTGCTTATAGGGTTAGCTGACCCTCCTTTGTACATGAGAACTAAGGTATGCTGCCAGATGCAACATAACACAGGTGTCTTGTCAACTTGTACTGCATGTTGTTCACCACTAAATATCAGAGAATGATGTTATGCCTACAGTGTTCATTGTTCACTGTACAGTAAACTGTGCTTGGCTTCACTACTGCAGTTTGTAGCTTCCCTTGTTCACTACAGGCACAACAAGATAAAGAACAAGATCCCTGAATAAGAATACTGAATATTCCTGCTGAGCACAATACAGTGCAAGAATAGCTAAGCACTGCTCACTGGGTTTTTGTATATACACGCCCTTCACCACATTAGTCTGTTGGACAGATGTCATACTTGTCTGGTTGAATGGAATATGCAGGAATATTGTTAATAGAATATATGAAGTACTGTATAATTGTGTGTATTTGGCCTCCTTATTTTTAAAACAAAAATTTTATTTTGATCTCCTTTTACTTTATTTGGGTAACATGTTTAGCAAACAATGTTAAGTCAGGTTAATTAAAATATATTTACAGTAAACCTTAGCAATCCATGAGAAAATGATGATAAAAAGCAATACATACATTTATTCTGACTGCAGTAAAAAGTTACAATATTTGGGACTGGTAACCTTGGATATGAAGCCTTATTATTGTTCTTCTTTCTGACCCACGATGACTGATCTCTGGTGTTGGATGTCTGGTTATGTCAGTCTCATTATGGTACATTTCTAAGCATCCACTGCTCCCCTTACCAAAAATATCAATTTATAGGTTCCGTAAACCCTACAAAGTGCGGCTGTCCTTTTGCTCTGAAGATGTCTGCATGTCAGCTGCTCCTGGAGATCACCACTTTCTTAAGGGAAACATTCCCATGCCTGCCCAGGCCTAGGACTGAGCCTCTTGTGGTATGTCAAATGCAACAATTATAATCTGATTTTGTTCATTAGTAGATCGTGAGAAATTCATCAAATACGTGTGTTAAGGTCTGGTTTACATCTGGCTTCCTGAAACCGCGCGTCAGCATGCGGTTGCGTGCCATAGTTGCCGCATGTCCCTGTTGATTTCAGCGGGATCATGTCCGCGTGGCAACCGTGGCAAAAAGGTTCATGCACCTTTTTTGTGCGATGAGCGACCTGGGTTTTTTTGTGGCCACGATTGTGCACAGATTGCTAGCAATTGGGATGCTATTAGAAATGAATGTCACCGCAATCGCGGTTTGTGTGTGTGTGCTATTCTGGGATCGTGCGGCAATCATTGTAACAGAATATTGTCACATATAAATAAGTATAGATAGTGTTTCATGTTGTGCATCCTAGGCATGCACAATGATTGTTGCTCACACTTTCTGCTGCAGTACTCAGGTGTGCATTTATAACTTCACACTGTATTCTGCGGCCATTTCATTAAATTCAGGTTTCAATGTGTAGGATTTGGTAAGTCGGAAGAAAGAACTCCATGATTAGAGGAGAGGCCAGTCACGTGACTTTAACAAGTCTCGTACTTTATAAACTTTTTTTTTTTTTCAGCGATGGTATTACTGCAGTAAGGCCAGAGCACTGCTTTCAAAATGGACCCTTCGTCGCACATTTACAGTTCTAGCTGTAATCATTCTTAAAAGCAATATACTTTCCTGAATGATTTTCTTAATACAGCCATTCGGCAAGGAAGCTAGAGTGTGTTCCTACAATTATGTACACACGGAAATGTTCTGAATGTCTGCATGAATGGCACCTAAAATGTAATCCTTTTCCTAAACCCTAGTACGTGTAGCAATTGAGCTGAATTACCTCCAGGTCTATTCTCTTAACTGTTGACCAATGGAGGCCCATTAGAAACCTTGCCAAACCCTTCCAGTAAGATTTCACCACTTATCTGGCAAAATCTGAAATCTCTTTTTATAATGCAACAAAACATTCAACATTCAACAAAATAATATTTTAAAAGAGCAGGTTAACAAAACTGTGATTTTTTTTTAATGCCAGAACAGGTCAGATCTAGTCCTTGTTAACTAGAATGCCTGACTCTAATTACCTTCTTTTTTGAAGAAGATATATCTTAGTGATCCACATAATATTTTCATCAATGATTATGACTGTTTAAACCATTTGGTAAATAAGATATAGCAATGTTAAATGTGCGTGTCTTTGGTGTTCTTTCTAAAACCACCTCTTTTTTATTATTAGAAGTAGTAGCAGCAATAGTACATATATGCAGAAATTCAGATAATTCGTAGGGTTTACATATTTTTTCTGTGCTGTATGCGCTGTATCTATTTGTAAAGTATAATCATTCATAATATGACATAACAAATATAGAACAATAGCAATTTTATTTTTATTGACAAGTTAGAACAAAAAAAAGCAACGAAGAAATAATGCAAAGACCGTTCTTAAGTAACTGAAACAACAATCCAGTTTTGGACCATTCAATGATAGTAACTAAAGGAAGGAACAGGGATCAGTAAAAGCCATATATAAAGGCAAACAGCCAAGTAGAGGATAAATATATATAAATGTATGTATATATGTGTGTGTGTGTGTGTGTGTGTGTGTGTGTGTGTCTGTGTGTATGTACAGTATATATACAGGTCTACCTGCAAAAGGCTTTTTACTTCTATTTAGCTAGTATTGTGATTTACATGCTACACTGCATACCATTTCATATTTCAGCTCTGCAGCTTCTTTGTTTATTTATTAAGCTACTTTGCTTATTGGAATATTGGAGTCAGCATCATCACACTGGCAATGTAATGTCCAATGAGCAGGTAGGTGACACAGGAAGCTTAAACGCCTAAATAGGAAATTGTGATATCAACTACCTCAGTATGCAGTGCAGCTGGGGTTTGTGAAACACAAGCCTGTATGAAACAGTTACAGTTTATTTGACAAAGAGTTTACATATATGTACTGTGTGTTCAGCTTTTTGCCTGAGTTCCTACTATGTAATACAGAAGCGCTTTCAGAAACCCCATTTGATGCAGTGCATTTCTAGGCAGAAATTCAATGTATCTTTTAGAAAAGTTAAAATGATCATTCAATGATTGTAATCAGAGGCAAAGACCTGTATTGCCTCTTGATATCAAAAGCTGTTTTCTGAACTCAGGATATTTATCAATGCTTCTGTTGTCTGACCATCAAAAAATGACAACCAAAATTCCTCCAGCATGTGGATTTTACATTTTCGTACACTTATTTCTGCAGTTCTGTCCTGGCATTGTGTGCAAAACTATAAACCTTCTTGTGTGATAGAACAAACTAGTGTATGTGTGCGAATGAAGGATCTCTGATTGGTTGGATTATTGTGCACAATGCCCCAAATAATATTTTAATATGTACCATTACTAGCCACAGCTTTGAAAAGAAAATATGCATTATATCTAGGCAAAGGCAGACTTGTGACACTTTTTTTATTTATGACCCTGCATAAGGATATGGAGACTTGTCGACTACGCCTGGATCCAGAGATGGACCGGCACAGGTATGAAAGGAAAATAAGTTTTGCTGGGATCCTTGATGAGAACGAAGATTCAAAAGACTCCCTGCACAGTAGCAGTCACACATTGAAGTCAGACACAGGATACGAGGAAAAGAAAGGTATGGGATATAAACAACCAAAATTATTTTCGTATAATTACATAATGTTTATTGGCTGTCAACAATGTCAATTAATTTCTTGTTTGTACATGGTACAATTTAAAGGAGGTCTTGCAAGTCCAACAAAGCAGGAAGAGACTTCAAAATATCCATAGTGTTGTTATGCACTGAAAATGTTAGAGCTGGTGAAAGGGGCTCTTTAAAACCAAGAATGCATTCAGCTATAACATTGGATTTGACAGATTCCCGAATAAGCTACACAGATGTACAGTCTATAATGCTCTTTGTATCATTTGAGGATATTAAGTGCTAATGGTGGGAATTGGTGTTGACACCAAACTATGCAAGTGATCATTTGTAGCTTGCTATTAAGCCTTACTTGCAGTTATTTAAACTCAAATTTCCTGTTTGACTGTATATGTTCAAGTGGGTTCACATTTACAAGATAGGACAGTTTCATGTTACTAAATGATATTTTTTCTGCTATGCCAAAAGGCTTCTCACAATCTCCATTGCTTGTTAAACTGATGATTTTCGACCTCTCTGGCCTCCAATTGTAATCTATTTACATCAATTTACATCAATTATCTTAAGTCTTCTCTTTCCACTTAAAAGAACTAACACAATCTGTTTATTGTTAATGAATATGTAAGCTAAGAGTGAAACAAGCTAGAAATGTGTAACAGCGGAGGTCAGAGTATGTACTAAATATATATATAAGTATGTTTTTGTGCCACTTTTTGTGAATTTTAGATGAGTGGTGTCATTTTCTTTAGTCACGTGGTGCTGTCTTCAATCAAGCCCCATTTTTGAATTTTTTTCATTTTACCGTTTGTATATCATATTGCAAAACGTGTGATGGAGGCTGGCTTTGTAAACTTTTTATACATTAATGATTTCATAGAGGGATGGACTTTGGAGGCTTATAAAAAGCTTATAAAATGTTGTGCAAAAACAATAGGGCCTTTTTGGGATTAATAAGCCTTCATTATCCCTTCATCAATGAAAAAAATTGGAAAGTTTACTAAACAGCTGACAATTACATGTAATGTTTATACAACTTGGCTTCCTTTCATCAAACTCCTTCACTCAGTTAATGTCAAAATTGTATGACTTTACTGAGTCATATCTCATTTAAGTTGGTCCAACAACACTATGGATAAACATTTAACATGTAACATTTAAAGATGTTCCTAACTATGTACAGACCTTGATAGAAATTAAGATTTTTGACATTTTATATAATGACTATAAAAATATATAGAATGACACGTTATGTCATTTTGAACCAGGTTAGCCGCCTTGCCTTGTAGTGCAGGATTTTTTTTTTTTTTTCAAGAATACATTTTTATTTATTTCATATCATATACAATTTCTTTATACAATTAAATACGTAAAAGAATAGTACCAATGGCATCTACATCCAACTGCTATCTCTTATCCATTATTGCTTATTTAACTAATATTTTAATCACTTCTATGTTAAGCTAAGTCACCTTCATAGATACTATTATATCTGTTATAACAAGAAAACATAACAGGAAATTACAAATTTAAAAAACAAAAAAAAAAAAAAAAAAGAAGCTATACACTCCCACTACCATTCACAGTCTTGTGCCTATGCTCTCGCTCCTACATTACAACCTATCATCCTCCCCACTTCATCCATTCTCTCAGCCCCTCCCTCCCCCACCCCCCCTTCAGTACCCCTTCCATGATAGCTGCACGGAAGCGATCCAAACAAGCACATAATAAAAACAAAACAAACAAAGGCACCATCAGCTTGGACATGTATGCGTTTCTTGTCTTCTTGGGTTTCCTCCCACAAACCAAAACATCCTGATAGTTTAATTGTCTTGTGTGATAGGGACATTAGACTCAAGCAGGGTTATTTACAAAAGGGTGAAGAGTTTGGAGAAGGCAGGAGAAGTGAACAATCTAGGACAACAGAGCCGACTTGGAAAGTGAGCTGAATTGGAGAATTTTTCCAAATCAGCTATTTTGGCTTAGATTGTTCACTTCTCCTGCCTTCTCCAAACTCTTCACCCTTTTGTGAATAACCCTGAAGGTGTTATTGGGAGCAAGACTGATTTGATTTATATTAATTGTTTATATTCGGTATACAAAATAACTGTTAGGGGAAAATATACATGATTCAACACTTCTGAAAATACTTGTTGCCTAGCAATGTTTTCTGAATCACAGGCCTGGAGAAAGAATACAACAAGGGAATTCAGACGTGATGTGCACATCCATTGCATATAATTAATTAAGAAAACATTTAGGGTCAGCATGACAACCAGAGAACTAGCATTTTCTGTAGGAGACCTACAATGGAACTTCCTATTTCTCTCATGATAGGTGCCCTTTATGTGCTGTGTAATGAATATTTCAGCCTGGTATACATACAAAAAAAATCAATTTCATAAAGCTTTATATTTTCTTTCAGTGCTAGGTTTTCGTCAATCAGAATACAAAATTCTGATTGAAGAAAACCTGTTCCGAGGGTAGAATGTAGGCTGCCATTGCTTGACTTCCTTCTAAGAATACTAGTTGTCTAACTATCATTGGCTTCAGTACTTTCTGAGATATTGACCTGGAACATGCGTGCAGATTGGGACAGCAAGAGTGTCAGTCAGAACTCTTAATTTGCATACATGTTCCAGTATGTTGAAGAATGTACTTAGGCCATTAGATTAGCCAGGGAACTTGTATTTTAAAAAGGTAATAGTTGCAGCTTCCTTACTTATTCAGCTCAGGTTTCCTTTCAAGTTAACCAGTGCTTTGCCCAAGCAGGTTAACTTTATTCCTCCCCTAACCACAAAGAAAATGCATTGCAGTTGCACTTAGCAGACTAGGTACTGTATGTACAAAACCTTAAATCCTACTCCATCTTCTGACTCCAATCCAACTCTTCTAAAAGTGATCTACCACTGTAGTCCAGGCCTGCTGCCAAGCAGTGGTGTTGTCATAATGTCACCATGCCACCACTGGAATCTTCAGGACCTGTAAGGATCCCATAATGGACAGCTATTGGGAAGAGTCCATGTCACCAGGCAGTGATGTGAACCACTGAAGAAGGGCCCATTGACTCTGCAGTTCTTTTCTGCAGTGATTAGCTACATTGGGTGGGGGGCATTGTTTGTGGGGGAGAGTGGTCCCTTGCCAGACTTTCACTTGAATCACCTTTTTAGTACTCAACCACACTTACCTGATCCAGTGAAATCCAGTGGCATGGCTAAAGAAGCATGCTGCCTGTCACACTTAGCTTAATGGGCCTGAATATTATCTGACCAGACATTGGAAAGCTTTTAAAAGCAATGTTAAAGGGACCTTGTCAGGATAGAAATATGGGAGCGGTTTTTGATTATTTGTTTCTATACATGTAGGTTCTGAGGCTCTCATTAATCTTGCTTCCCCAGTTATTAGGTGAACAACTTACAACAAGCCAATAAAGTGTATCAATATCTGATATTCTCCATTTCATTGACTTACCAAGGTGTGAAGAAAGGATATAAGTATGGCATAACCAGAACTTACATTTCCAAAAAAAACTTTAACAGCTGCTTCCATATCTCAATCATGTCACATTCCATAGTAAATAGTAAAAATGGAAGATAAATGATCTCACATATCTTAATTTCTGAGATTTAAATGTCTGAACGATTTTAATGGTATTATAAGATTAAAAGCAAATTCAAAATCATATTGAAGTCTGGTTCACACCAATTGTTTTGCATTTATTTAAATGTTTTCATTACAGTTAATATCAGCAGTATAGTTTGTAAAATGATTACAGTCTCTATGAAAAGTCTGTGCTGTACAGATACAATTTTCAATTTTTTAGTCACAGTTTGGTGGAAGGATAGCGATGGTATAAATAGCAATGTGATATATTGTGCGTGTGTTTGTTTTTTTTGTTTATTAAGAAGGAGAACCAATTCAAATGCTTTATCTGATGAAGTCACACTAGTACAAAAACCAATGCTTTTTTTATAATAATGTATTTACCATCTCAAAGAATTCTAGTCAGTTATTACCTAAGATAACCATACACTGCTAGAACAGGAGCTCCCACAGGGCTGAACAAGAGAAACTTGATGCCCCCATCCAAGAGAGATTTCTCAGTGTGGATGAACTCCACTGATTGGTTGCAGTCACTGTTCAGCTTTCAATTTTCCACCCGGCTCCTTCGATTGTGTAATTAAAGTTTATGGAGCCGGTAGTGCCAACAAGGTGACTCACAGCTTGAATTTCTGCCAAGTTAAAAGAAATTGGCTAAAATATGAACCATGTATGGCTAGAATTACAGCAACAGTTATCTTATTTTGTCAGATAACTGCTGCTGTTAACGTTCTTGTTTTGATTAGAGCACAGGCTCACATTACAACAAATAACATATATATCCCTTTCCTTATTGTCAGAGGTGAGAAAAGCCAATCAAAAAAGCCCCTCTTTGTAGAAACTGAGTCCTACTCTCTTACAAAAGCAATAATCTCCTTAATTTAAGAAAATATAAAAATAATTTATTAACAAGAAAGTGTTTTTGGGCATGCAATTCACTCACCTGTTTATACTCAAAGTGTATCTCTAGCCAAAACTTTTATTTTTTAACATTTTAGAGCAGAAAAACGTGTTCTTTTGCTGTGTGACCCTGTTTAAGAGATTCTCCTTCACTTTCTTTTCCGGTGATAACATTCCCTTCAAGACAGAAAGTAAAGGTAGATCTCTCCAACAAACACAAAAACACTTTATTAGTAGGGTGGCGGATGACTAGAACCTTCATTAAAGCAGGCCAGTTGCTATTCTTATTAAATTAAAGTGACACTAATCTTGAGTTAAATCTTAAAAATACATTCAAGTACCTTAACTATTAACAGAAATGTATCTTATTTGTGCTTCACTCACCTGTAGATCCTCAAATCATCTCTTAATTGGTGCTGACACTGTCATTCCTTCTGGAGTGTGGCTACTTTTCTTCCCTATAGTCCCTGTGTGTGTTGTAAAGTAGCCACCGCTCAAAGCTCACTTCTGTGGTGGACTGCAATATCATGTTTAGTTTACTAATTTCTATTGAGATTGTAGTCCATCACGGGAGCAAGCTTGGAGTGCTGGCTGCTTTACAACACACACAGGGACCATGGGGAACAACAGTAGCCACCCTCCGGAAAGAAGGACAGTGTCAGCACAAATTCAGAGATAATTTGAGGATCTACACCTGAGTGATGCACAAATAAGCTACATGTTTACATTTACATAGTTAAGGTACATGAATGCGTTTTTAAGATTTAACGCCTGCGTTAAAGTCGCTTTAAAGACACACATTCTCTAAAAGAAGAAATTTAACACTTACGTTTCTGGTGGGAGATGAACTACATTTTTGCTCTCTTGAAGAGCTAAAGGTGCCACTGCAATCCCGCTTCTAGGTGTGTTAGCATGATCGTGGCCAAGAGCTGTGGTTCCTCCAGTTGGCCGCTATGACACAACTGTGTCCTGTAGTGATGAATTGGCCAATGGAAGGAACCAAGGTGCTTAGCAAGGGAGTGGATATCTGACACACCTGGTGTCAGGTACCAGTAGTGGCCAACCTGAAAGGTTGGTATTAAATCTCTTCTTTTACAGGCTGCTTGTCTTCAATTGTAATGCTTTCTTGCTGTCTTTATGCGTAGTAGAGATTTCCCTTCATTCCTTCTCACAGCAACAGCATTGTTATCGAGACAGGATCTGAAGGAAAATTTTCCCTAAACAGTTACAGCCAGCAAAAAAAAAAATGTTTGGACAGAGATACTCTATAATCTCACAGTGTCTGGATTAATGTTGCAGTGTAATATAAAATGTACCATTTTGAATCCTGAATTTTTGTGGCCAGTCAGAGAACGGTCAAGCGTTCCATTTCTAAATATCCAACCCACTGATTTTCAGGCGATTGCAAATTGCTGTATGAACACTATGATCTGGTTTTGGAAAAGATTTGCTTAATCAGCTTATTTTTACAACTTGCAGACAAAATGACATTATCAGCAAAAGCAAAAGTACACATAACCTCTTATTTTAAAAATGTTCCCATTAGCTTTGCTTAAAACTGAAATAGCAAAGGGCTATCACATAAAAGACTGTGGATGAAGAAAATGAAATCAGGTTATACCTGCCCTTTCACAATTTATTGACAACCATCCAATAGCAATTTTTGTAACTGGGCAGTGTCAGTTCTTTTACTCTTAACTTGATTTATATGTTGTATTCCTATAGCAAGGGCCTGTGTTGACGGTGTTTGGTCTTGTGTTAATTGCATTAGTTTGACATCAGTTTGAAACTCTTCTGAGAGCATTTAGGATTCATTGCCAGGTGCATTTGATCTGAAGTTGACCTCCTTCTGACTTGCATTTGACCCTTTTCAAGTGGGTATTGCATTCCTATAGACTTGCATAGTATTGCAAAGTTTCCCTGAAGTGCACTAAAGCCCATCAGCACAGATCCCAACTGAACTAAAGTGTATGTAAAGAGAAAACTTTTTTTTATTTCTGGGTGGAGTATGAAAGGGTTCCCTTGTCAAGTTTGTATTGCCTTTGTCCTTGTTGAGGAGATTTACCCCTCTATTTCCCCTGGTAGCCTTTTTTTACCAAGACAGAAAGTTAGGGGAAATCCAAAATTGTAGAGTTGTCCTCAGAACAAAAGGTGAGTGTAAATCACCATTCTAGTGACAACCATGTAAGAAAATAATTCTCCCCACTTTATGGAGATTTACTCTTACTTCCAGTTGTGTCTCCAGCACAGTAAGTAAATGGTAATGTCCCCAACGGCACACAGACAGCAAATACTAAAATGTTTAAGCCCTTTATTACTCAATCCAAGATGAAACAACATTTTGCCTATATATACACTTTCAATGATACGTTGTGGTTACTGTGAATCCACTCATTCTCTCTCTTCTCTCTTAGTTATACTAAATTTCATACAAATGGATTGTGCAAGGTTCTCAACTTATATTTTTATGTTACTAATACATACCAGGTAATCATTTTGAAGGGAATACTTTTATTAAGCTTTTCCTGTTGGCTGTCATTAGTCCTGACTTTGAATAAAAGAATAGTTGAAATGATGGATTTGTGCAAAAGAAAGCAATCTAGTAAGATGTGTTCACAAACATAGAAGAGGGAACAATTCCTCTTGTGTTCTTTCAATGCAGCTCCCAGCAGGAAGATCAGGATAGGAGGCTCCCGCCTGCTCCAAATAAAAGGAACCCGCAGTTTCCGGGTGAAGAAAGGGGGCTCCCTGTCCAGCATTCGCCGGGCCGGAAGCCTAAAGAGCACCAAATTTACACGGCAGGACTCAGGGTCCGAGAATGATGACATCCAGCTGTCACAGAGCAGGGACACTGTAACTGATATAGGTAATGCAGTGAGAAGCTTTCTAAGGGGAGGTATGGCAGAGAGGACTACACATAGACAGTTTTTGAAAAACAAACAACAACTGGAGTTAAACCAAGTATCTGTTGCTCTCAATACATAGATTCTAAATTGCAGTTACTTTTCTTTCCTCCACTTAAAAAAAAAAAACCAGCCTCATAGGTATAAAAAAAAGATCCACACAGTTTAAAGAAACTCAAATTGTCCACACACGACAACAGTTTGATAAATGTTCCTTGAATGATCAAGGTAAAAGAAAATGCTGCAAATTTCTCTTTTGGTACCAGAGTTTTAAAACCAAGGAAATAATACTGAATCCAACATATATACTGGATGTAAGAACCGCTATTAGAGAAAACTGCTTATTCACACCCAACAAACAAAAAAGTTACATTTTACCCTCTTAATGTTATTTGCCATTTTTTCTTTATAAGTCCATGCAACACACCACAAGATTATTCTTGGACACAAAGTCATCACATATACCCATAGTAACATAAAACGAAATATAGGCAATAGTGGGTTTTTTCATTGCAGCTAAGTATTTTTGATAGTGCTATAATACTTAACAAAGTATTCTTGGCAACATTGTTCTTTGCAGATCAATTGAGTGGTCTGCAGCATCTCCAAGATGCAGGGAATTCGTTCTCCACTTTTTGTCGCATCCCTTTGAAAAAAGGTGACATGTGCCCATAGATGTGCTTGTCTTTGCCAACCCAGCTAGTGATTAGAGGGGGAGGGCGTTGGGTAGATGTGTTGCTCTGTTGTTTTCTCATCTGTGCATGGCTGGGCCAGCTGATACATCTGACCTTCAATTATATTTTTGGGTTGTGTAAATTTATGGCTTATTTAATGTTTGTCTCTGAGAAGAAGGAAGCCCGTGGAGCACTAGTGAACCCAGTATTGAGCCAGATGGTGGCAACACTGAAGAAAGCTATCACCGTAACATGTCTTGGTTGCACGTAAGTAGTAAAAAGTAAAGCAGAGGTCTGGAAAAGTATATGAATATGTAACAATGATGATATCGACTGTATAAAACATGGAGCACCACACTGTAGTAATTGACAACCAGAGATTTGGGGCACACTTGTACCTATGACTGCTAAGTATCTTTTTTTTTTTATCAACTCCTATTTCCTTTTACAATTTATAAATTGTGTCCCTTAACTGTCATAGCACATAACAGCACCAACACAAAGTTCAGAGAATTAGGACAGGTTTACCAAACATATTACACCCACATAACAAAAATAAATAACCTTTTTATGATACTGAAAGAAAATCCTAGATGTCTAAAATGTTTAATGTGCATTTACTTAGAAATACGCCCTTGTCAGAACTAACCATTACAGTCTGTCTAAAGCCAAAACATTTAATTGCTTTGATAAAGTTGGGAAGGGTTGGGACCTTTGTGAAGTTTTCATTGTTTTCTGTGTCCATAAGGCCTTGTTCAGATCTCTGAGGAGTGGATTTGCATACGTTCCCACATTGCACCAGATCGCGTCACACTGTTAGAAGCACTGCGGTGCCATTATTTCATAGTGGCATCCCAACGTGCCTAACCATTGTGTGCTCCCATGGTAACATGATTTCTGTTGCAATGCAATTTTAAATAAAGGGTATGCACTTATTTAATGCAATTTACATGTGGTAGATATCAGTGATGGTAAATCCAAAACTTTGAGTTGTCACCAAAACAGGAATAGAGAGGAAATCTTCCAATGAGAAATACTTTGACTTCCGGTCTTATAGATACAACAGGAAGTGAGAGAAAATGTATCCAAAATAACAACAGAATGTTATCCCTATTCTCTAATTTATCCATAAATGAAAAGGGTTTTGGCTTCAGATATACCTTGAGCCTTGCAATACAAACAGGGAGCACAGATTGCATGTTCTTTGCTGTGTGTCTAAATACAGAAAGCCCAAAGGTTAAATTGTCATCGACGTTTGAATCTGACTGGCATGCCGCCAAATCGTGACTAGGAACTTATAAAGCATATGTTCAGGGAATTCAGGGAGCACGCTACTTCTGAACTTGTGAGTAGGTGTACCAACTCTGACTGCAGATAATTGACGAGAATACACTGAGTGGGCGTTCTGCCCTCAGCACAACTACAGTGTTTGCTGGATGTTAGCTTTCTGGTTGGTTTTTATTTTTGCCTCTAACTGACTGTTTTTTAAAGAAGAGCTCTGGGCAGTTACAAAATTAAGCCTTGCAGTGGGGCTAACCCCGCACTGCAAGGTATAACTGCTCGTTTTGTTCTAGGGTCTGAAATAAAAAAGATTTATTCAACCAGTCCTCAAACCTGCTTGGCTGCTAGACCAGTCCTGGCAGCCTCTCTCCCCATCTGCTTCGGCGGTCTGAGGATCCGTGAGTCCGTGGATCTGAGGGACATTCCACCACCAGAGTGGAGGGGAAAAGAGGTGAGCGGTCTGTAGCGCAGGATCGAGGCTCCGGTGAGTATAACTTCTTATACTCAACTTCTTATTTTAGACTCTAGAGAAATTAACCCTTGCAGTGTGGGATAGCCAAGGTGCAGCCCGGAGTTCTTCTTTAAATGGAAATTCAATGGCTTGGATCAATCCTCTTTTTTTAAGTTTATATGCTTTTACCTAAAGTTTTCTATTTATGTTAATTTAATTTTTTATTACCTAATTAAAATGAATACAGGTTGTGCCCATGACACTAGTGTGTCACAGAACATAATGGGTTTTCTAAAGAGGGAGCACAGCAGCAGCTGTTTGCCATCACACCCCCTCTCGCTAATAGAAATTTTAGAGTACAGTAGGGGATAGGGAAGTGGAGTCACTGCTCTGACTTAGTTGGTTATGTGTGTAGCTTGAACCACTGAGCTCTGTTTTTTTGTTTTGCAAAGCAGATCAGAATAGACAGGCAAGCATGTTGGGGCTAACCCCTCCACATGCAGGCTCAGAATGAAACAACAGAATATTTATATGCAATATTTCATATTTACCTGATAAACAAAAAAATATTTTGTAACACTTTTATTTAATGCTAACCATAATAAATAAAGAAAATAAATGCAAAAGTGCAATTTGCTCCCTTTAACCTGAATATAGTAGCAGAAATGTGTGTTCTACATTGGTTGTGTTTCAATTACATGTTCTTTATGCTTATTAGGTTATGATCCTTTTGTGCAATCAACAAAGCTTCATTTGCACCCACGTGGACTATTGCCACCCACACTGCTACCTTCATCACAGTCGCTCATGTTCTCGGCTGGTCAGAGCTCTCAAGTTGCTCTATGGAGACACAGTGGATTCGCTCAAAGAAGATAACCTGGGTTGTGGCTCTGGTGTTAGAGGCAAAAAAGTTAAAGAGGTATGTGTGTGTAAAATATGTACTGTATATCTCTGGGGTATATTTTCGGGGGCCCTGTCTACCATTCACTTAATCTACCTCCACAAATATCGGAGCCAATTAAGTTAATGTGACAACAATTGGAAAAATGTGGTATATATGTCAGGAAATTACACACTTCAGGAAGTGTAAAGAGAAACTGCTGACAGGTCTAACATAAAGGCACCCAGAGGTACCTACTCATACCTGTGGTAACTTTTAGCACCTCCTGCTTCACCCAAATGCTGGGCCAGTCTAAAAGATAAGGCTCCAGCATTTCTTGATAGTTCTACAGCTTCCTTGCCCCTTCATGCCTCCTGTTCAATCCTACTGGCCAGTTAAGGCAGCCCATCATAGCAATGAGCAGTAGGTATTTTGGGGAAGGAGGGGAAGGCAAGCTCTGACACTACTACCACTACTAAGATTTGGAACATTGCTTGTTAGAAGAGAGTTTCTTTAACCTGTGGATTAAACAAAAAAAGAAAAGAATGTAGTATAATTCACATTATACAATGACAACCTACTGCCTTGGATTACTGTTTACAGGATTTCTTTAGAGTTTCCCTTTATCCTACTCAAAGTTTCAGGGTGTCTTTCCACATAGATTCCAGAATAACTAGCAATAGATACAAAGTTAGACAAAGGCAGTAAAGTTTGTATTTTGAACAACATCAATAATCACAATGTTCAACTACCATGGCACTTCCATGATTGATGTTATTAGTTATCTAGCTGCTAAATCTGCACTTATTATTTTAATCATCACAAATTATTTATCCTAATCAAATAATATTATTAATATATGTTATTATAGATAGTAATTTTAGCATATCTAAAGTCACTTTTTTAACTTAGAGTAGGGAATGGTTAAAACCCCTGTCATTTTGTTTTGCCATCCATATCTTATTGGGAAGATTTATCTTCACCTCCTGTCCCATAGACATAAAAGGAAGGCGAGAAGAAATCTCTAAAAACTGAGGGACTAGACAGTTGAACTGAGAGTTAGACAGTTGTCAGCAGAACAGGTGTCCACATTGGAAGGTTTCCCTCTGTTTCTTTTCTGGTGACAGCTCAAAATTTGGGACCTTTAGTCCCAGTGACAATGGTCTCCAGGACAAATAGAGAATGCATAAATCTCCCCAACAGACACAAACATCAATACAAATTTGAAAGGGTCTCTAACCCTTAACCACTCCATACAAAACAAAAACAAAGTTTTGGTTTTAGATATACTTTAAGGTATTTTGTGATTTACCTGTAAAATGATCAGCTTAAAGCAAATAATGTTATCAGTGTAGATTAATGTTATAAACACCTGTGTTTAATCGTAATTATAGCCATATTTGTTTAGTACCAGGGATGTGCGGTCAGGGGAGGCAGGTGAGGCAGAACCTCACCTAGTATTATGCATGAAAAAGCTGTCAGCTTCAAGTCTGAAGCTGACAGCTTTTTCTCTATTCAGACCGGCTTGCAACAGGTTACACAGCAGGGAAAGCCTCCCCGCTGTGTAACCTTTCATGGACGGAGCGCTGTCTGTTAATTACAGGCGGTGCTGCATCCAGCTTTTGACAGCTAAGTTAGGTTACACAGCAGCGGGCTTCCCCACTGCTTGTGTAACCTAACTTAGTGAGGCAAGAGCTGCAACATCCTCTATTCTATGTTAGAGGCTTGAGCTCTGTGGGATGGTTTGGACCAATGGCAAATGCCATTGGTCCAAGCTGTCCAATAAAAAAAAGTAAAAAAAAAACCACTGAGGACATCGATCTCAATGACATCAATCACCAGTGACGAGCAAGTGAGGGACAGGGAGGCTCCTCCCTGTCTCCTTCCTGCCTCCCTCCCTCCTCCACACATAGCTTGGTGACTGGTTTGGGGGTGGGGCTTCAGCTGGCTGGGGGCGAGAATTTGGTGGGCTGGGGACGGTGCTGGGGAATTCCTCACCCAGCACATATGCCTGCCCTTATTTTTGCTTACAAAGACTGCATAGTGGTTGAGCCTTACCCTCTTCCCCATGTAAGTCTTCCAGTCAGATTTGACTGAAAATAATACACTCTCTGAGAGTAGCTGATATTTTATCTAAGTAGTTGTTAAGCAGGGGGCATTTGCAGTGACATGCATTTGGAAATACGGTACTGGATGGAAGGTACAGGAGGAGTGTGAAAGTTACATGAAATATTTCCTTAGAGTAAACCTTAAAATAAATGTATTAGGATGAAATAAGAAATGGAATTGTTGAAGACAATCAGGTTTAATTTTTTCAGTTTGTAAGTGGTTCTAGAAAATTACGAAAAAGTGTATTAAAGATGCATAAAAAAACATTGCCAAGCTGCTTTTGAATAAATAGAAATGTTTTAATCCAAAAATGAATGCAGCAAGCAGTAAGAGAATTGTGTGTTTTTATGCCCATAGTGCTCAGATAAATCTTGCCTGCGGACCCCATCACTGAAGAAGAGAGTTACTGAAGCTAATCTAGAAGGAAAGAAGGACAGCGCCATGTTGAAATATATAAGGCACCAGGTAAAGGATTCCACAGGATTCTGAACTCACCAGGAATGAACAGAAAGAGGAAAATCTGGTCTCATTACTTTGGGCCTCATGTATCAATGTGTTCTTACTATGAACTGATATTATTTCCCCACAGTAAGCAATCAGATTCAGACTTTCAAGATAGGTGTGATGCTAATAATGGATGTGGTAAAGTAAGTCCAGTTCTTAAGAACAACACCTTGATACATAAACCCTATATTTCTTCAGATACATCTGGCCACAGCAGTGCCAGTGACATCTAATTTTCGAACAGCTTATCTGCTTAGTTCCACCATTTTAACATGCAGAAAGAATGACGGCTACGTTCAACAGGACTTGAGAGAACTAGTCACCCATGAGCATCTGTAATAATCTGGATGGCTATGCTTGAATTGCTATAATAGTACAGCCTCAATGATCAGGGATTGCTTCATTTTTTACGTGATTTTCGAGGATTCTTGGACACAACTCCACAATGCCATTATTTTGTATGGGATAGCTTTCTAGAAAATAATTCAGTTCATCTTCTGGGCTTTGATGTTAATGCGACAGAATGGCCCAATCCAGCCCAATCTAATGGCTCGATGTTACACTTGAATGAAGATCAGGCAGTTACACCTACAACATCTGAAGCCCTCATTATTATAAAGGGAGATTTTCCAACTTTTTGGAAAATCTAATGGGATTTGGCCAATAATGAAAGGAAGGTGGTTTGCACGTGTGTGCCAAATTAGTAATCAGATAATGGCATAACAGAAGCTGTGTGCCTGTTTTTAAAAGACATCTGATGGTCCATGGCAAGCCTAATGTGAAAGTTTTTTGTACCTGAAGTTTACTAACTCATTTGATATTGATGTCTGTCTAGTACTTTCTAAACTACAAATGTCTTCTTTGTATTTGAACTAGGTTATGAGTATGTCCCCAGCTCCCCTGTCATTGCTAATTAAAGCAGCTCCCATCTTAACAGAGGAAATGTATAGTGACATACAACCAGCAGCTTGGGAGCTGCTTCTAAGTGTAGATGAACACATGGCAGGAGCAGCAGGTAAGAAACAATCCTATTTGCATGTTATGCTTTCGTGCATATTATCACTAGGCTTTAACAGCAATCATCATAGTTTAAGGTCTATCTTAAGGGAACACACATGTCCAGAGATGCAACAGCAAGTACTAGTAAATATAAATGTATTAATAATAGGGGCAAAAAGGCATTTGTCATTGGCTAACCAGGAAATGCTGGCCATCAAAAGCTTTGTCAAAGAACCGAGCCTGGAGTGCCAATTGTCTAAAATAGTTAATTTCTCAGTTCCTTGGCATACTCCTTGGATGTCTCTACATTGATAGGCTCACTCCAGCAGAAAGACACTGCTCCAAACCCCTAAGCAAAGGCATAAACGCGGTGTAGGAGGTTCAGCTATATGTGTCTCATTCTGAATCCCTCACAGGAAAAGCCAATAGCTAAATAAACTACTCAATCTTTTGTAGAAACTGTGTTAATCATAATGCTCACATCAAGTGTCTTTTGACATTTGAAGATATTTCAAAACTGAACGTGTTGGGTGGTAAAGTATTTTTTTTCCATAGCTGGAGTTCTGCTTTAAATGTGGGATTTATTTACTAAAGACAAATAGGCTGTTTACTCTGCAAGTGGATTTTCCTTTGCTCAGTAAATGTGGTGAAAATTCACTTTGCAAAAGAATACTCAATCACATGCAAGGAAAACTTTTTTTTTATTTTTTAAACACAGTATATTTGCTTGAACATGATTAGATGATGGAAGTTAGCAGAGCTTCAGCTTATTTACTAAGCTAAAGGAAAATCCCCCTGCAAAATG
Source organism: Nanorana parkeri (assembly GCF_000935625.1). Lineage (NCBI taxonomy): Eukaryota > Metazoa > Chordata > Amphibia > Anura > Dicroglossidae > Nanorana > Nanorana parkeri. Next base: position 311,543 of record NW_017307117.1, read on the forward strand.
ACTTTCCTTGCAAAGTGAACAATCTTTGTACACTCTTTTTGATTTACCAAAACTATGTAATATGAAGACCTACTTAACTGTCCATTCAAATTGTATCAAGATAGATGGGCCCTTGTGCTACATATTTGTTGATGGATCTAAAGGAGATCGCATAGTCATGTGTAACATGAAAAAAAAAAAGTTTATGCTCGACTTAACTTTGTGTTAAACCTAAAAACAGTGCTGAAGTGCCAGAATGTTACAAAAAATATGTACCACTCCTAAGTCCACTCATTATAGGGACATAGTTGTACAGTGAGGACATCTAGTGGTAAACATTGAATTTTCCATTCAGTGTTTGTGCTGGTGTGAATACACAAATTCAGTGTAATAATCCAGTAACCCCTCTTACATAAGTCTAAAAACATAACACCACCTCCAATCCAGTTAAAGTAAAGGCAAAACCTTTTTTCAGCTTTGGATAGAGTGGGGAAGAGTTTAAAAGCCTATCAGATTTTTATTGCAGCTTTTGCCCCCATTCGGGAGATTCATCCCTTTACTCACCCCAAGACAGACAGGGGAATTTCGTCACCAGCAGAGTGAGAGTAACCATGACTGGAGCAGGTAACACACACACACACACACAGTAGCTGCTACTAGATGTTGTAATGGAAACATGCACCGTTCACAGCATTTGCTGTTACAATTTTGACTTTAAGTTTACACTATGGTAGCTATTTCAGAGAAAAAAGGTCAAGCAACTGGAAAATAAAAGTGTTTAACCCCTTCATGACTGAGCTAGGTTTTAGTTTCTGTTCCTAAATGACTGACACACTTTTTAAATTTGTACATTTTTGCTGTGTGATTCTTCCACAGCAGCAAGTTTTGATTATTATTATTATTTTTAGAATTTTTTAATAATAATTATAGTATAAAAATATATTTATATATACAAGTTTTATTTTCCTAATTTTGTGTACACTTTATTTTATTTATTTTTTTACGCTTTGTAAAAAAAATAAGTGTAAAAAAAAAAAATTTTTTCACTATGACTGCTTAATAAATTAACTTTTTTACATTTTTAGTTATTATCAGGCTGCTCCAAACTTAGGAATTGCTAATAATAACTTTAGAGACTGATCCTGACAGCATGTCAGAATCAGATCTCACTAAAGTTCTTTGATCGTTCCTAGACGATCAAAACTGATACATTTCACTCAAGAGATACATTTGTACCTAGTGGTTGAAATGTATCATTTACCATCGGGACAGGCTATACAGCTGTCAAAACAAATAGCAGAGAAGTGAGTCACTGCTACCTCTCTGCTATCTTCAGCTGTCAGATACGGGATCGCTATTTAGCGAACCCGTATCTGAATGTAAAGGCTTAATTCTTTCATTAATCAAAGAAAGAAGCTTTTAAAAAAGCTTAACTATTTAATTAATGAATGCCTCAATAGTGAGGCATTCATTAATGACTGGAACTGCTGAGAATCAGCAGTTACCAGCATTACAGAGGCTAATATAACTCGGCACGTACAGTGTACGTGGCCAGTCATATAGCCACTTTGTGACGGGACGTACACTGTACGTCTCCCGTCACGAAGGGGTTAAAGGGGAAAAAATACTCAAGTGGAGGCTGCCTGGTACAATGCAGAGTTTGGATCACTTGAAGATTACATCAAGTCTGATGTTGCAAGAGTCACTGTCCCTCTTAACATGACTCAGTGATCTTTAGTAGTTTTGATGGGAAAACGAGAGCACACATCTGCTGGTGCAGCCATCTTTTCTTCTCCCTGGCGGGGAGCTAAGTGTACCCAATCAAAAGATATAAGGCATGTGTTGTAGCTGTGCTGGAATATTTTACTATACCCAGGGGACACATCTTTGATGCCAACTATCCTGAGTAGATCTACACTTCCATATAACAAAGTTTCACAATCTGAAAACCAGCATATTATTTAGCAGAATTAAAATATGATTTGTTTGAAACTAAATATGATATATATCTGATGTTTGTATACTTCTCCTAAGAAGTCTAATGTGACTTCTGGACCTTGTAATGTAGGTGTGTTTGGTGTCTTATGGAGTGGTATTGTCTTCTACAATAACGTAGCCAATGTTTAGAAAGGTGACTCCATTACTGTAGGAGTTATGGAATATGAATGAAATGTATTTCTTTAACTGCACTCCAGACCATTTAGTACTTGTCTATTTACAACAGGGCTTTACCAGGAGACCCGTGATTATTTAGGTTTATAATGTCTCATAGACAGGAAATTTTAATCTGACCAACTTGTGAATTTAAGGGAAAATTAGGGTGACACTGTGTTTAGTACCACTCCCCAATTCTCTTCACACAGTTTGAAGTGTGTGAGACCTCACTATGGTCACAGGCATGTCAAATGAATACAGATCCTAAATAATTTGTACCTTTAGTATTTGACTTGAGCTAACCTTTAAAGCACAACTAAAGACAAGACATTTTATTTAGCTTTTGATAAGGCGCAGAAGGATTATAGTCTCTGTTAGGTTTTTCATTATTGTTTGTGTCCCTACTGGGGACAGAACATGAGAGGAAATATATCCAGTGGGCATACAGAATAACAAGGAGAGGAATGGTTAGAACTTGCTATATGTGCTTTCCTGTCGAATCGACACCACCCTCACACTTCTTGTACAGTCTTCACAGGAACAGGAAAGGAAAGGAAATTTCCTCAATGGGGTCAAAGACAGAAATAAAAATAGACATTTAAACTGCTCTTTATCCAAAAAGAAAAACATCTAAACAGAAATTGGATCTGGAGTTAGGTTTTAATAAAGTACACAAATGTAACCTATTGTATGTCTTTAGCCCCAGGTTTTCCCTTCCTGTGTGTTATAGAATCAATACCTCCTTCCATGATCTGTCTTCTTTCTCTCTAAAGAGAGAGTCAGAAGAATTCTTCCTTTTTTCTCAAAATATCTGTGCCCGTTTGTGACACTGGGGTTTTATTCATCTTTAAATGGTGGTAATAAAACATTATTGATGGCAATGTATGTAGTAAATGAAAAATCATTTGCTTTCTTGCAGCTGCTATGTTCCTGCTTTGTGCTGTCAAGGTACCAGATGCAGTCTCTGAGATGTTAACATCGGAATTTCAGCACCCAGAAGCAGGGCAGAGGCTGAATGCTATTTTAAAATTCCACACACTCTGGCGGTTCAGATATCAAGTCTGGCCAAGAATGGAAGAGGGAGCCCAACAGATCTATAAGGTTTAAAATATCATATTGTTTGTCTAAGAAGCAGTAATGTGATCATATGGCATCATTCAAAGGATGACTATCATTCATCTAAATTTACAGATCCCTCCTCCCAGCATAAACTTTACTTTACCCTCTCCCATCTTGGGTATGCCATCAGTACCCATGTTTGATCCGCCATGGGTTCCACAGAGTAGTGGAAGCGTACAGGACCCAATTAGTGAGGACCAGTCTGTAAGTAACTGACTATCACACAGTTATCTACTATATGTAAGTCATGTGATGGTGGTTAAATGATACAACAGAGGACTGTACTCTATTTTGCATAGACAGTGTCTCTTTCTCTTCCTGAGTAAATATTTGGTTTATAGTTAAGATTATAACCTTGTATAATGGAATGTGCTCTTACAATATTTTAACTCTAGAAATCATTCTCTGCTCGTGCTGTGTCCCGATCCCACCAGAGGGCTGAACATATTCTGAAGAACCTCCAGCAGGAAGAAGAGAAGAAGCGGTTGGGGAGGGAGGCCAGTTTGATCACTGCAATACCGGTCACACAGGAGGCTTGCTATGAACCAACATGTTCTCCTAACTCAGAACAGGAGGAGGAAGGTGCGCTTGGTGCATATAGTCTATAATAATGATACACAAACATATATTGTACATACTGTAAACATTGTGAATACACACCAATACCATTATTATCACCACATAAGGTATTATCTTTGTCAACTAGGCAAAACACAATTACGCAAAACTAAGAAGTTAGTTCCGGACTTCATGTATATATTAGCTACAACCCCAATTCCAAAAAAGTTGGGACGCTGTATAAAATCTACATAAAAAGAGAATGCAGAGATTTGCAAATCTCATAAACCCATATTTTATTCATGATAGAAAACAGAAAACGTGAGGAAATGTACCATTTAAAAAAAAGGAAATTTTGAAATTGATGGCAGCAACATGTCTCAAAAAAGTTGAGACAGTGCAATAAAAAGCTGGCAAAGTAAGGGGTACTGAAGAAGTACAGATGGGCAGAGGTTCACCAACCTGTTATAAGCTGTGTCTAAAAATTGTCGAACAATTTCAGAAAATTGTTCCTCAACATAAAGTTGTAAAGACTTTAAATATATTATCATCTACAGCAGGGGTCAGAATTTCAAGTCCTGAGCTACTAGCTAGGCCTTAAGAGTTTACTCGCCACCAGTTGCCCCACCTAACCCATACCCTGCCCCGGCCTTAACTCCGCCCCTAAACACACCCTCTTAAATAATCTTATAAATGACACTATTAGATGCTTTATGTAAAATAAAATTACAAAAATAAATATTAACAACTTTAACAATATTACCCTAAAGGTCCCTGCCCCCACATATAAAATAATACACTCTCCTCCCTGTTCCCTGCCCCCTCACACATAAAATAAGAAGCCCCCCTGTTCCCTGCCCCCTCACACATAAAATAAGAAGCCCCCCTGTTCCCTGCCCCCTACAATATTTCGGATAAAAAAAACAACTACCACTCCAATATTAACAAAGGTATTTTGCTTTTTAACTTCATCATAACGAATGTTCGTAAAGTTACGAAAATATAACAGCCACTAACAAAAATTCGTATTTCGTACAAATCCGAATTATGTTCAGTTACGAATACGAAATAACGGATATTCCGAAATGAAACGAAACGAAACAGAACAAATTTTTTGACGGCGCACAAGTCTAATTTCCACTCGCCAAATGCGAGCAGGCAGTGGAAATTTTGAGCCCTTATCTACAGTACATAATATCATTAAAAGATTCACAGAATCTGGAGAAATCTCTGTGTGTAAGTGACGGTGAAGGTTGAAACACAATATGGATGCCGTGATCTTTGGGCCCTCAGACAGCACTGCATAAAAAACAAGCATGATTCTGTGATGCACATCACTGCATGGGCTCAGGAATGCTTCCAAAAATAACTGTCTGTGAACAGAGCTGTAGCTAGCCTATTTTGCGCCCGAGGCAAGAACAACGATGCAGTATACCGCGAGCTACAGCTCGCGGTATACTGAGACACCGCAACTGAAGCTGATCCCGGCAATTCTCTCTGCATACATCCAGCTGCGGGATTAACAGCTGGCTCTGCCTATCCAGAGGCAGAGCCAGCTGTGCCCGCCCCCTCCCCTGTCCGTTCCGCCAGTCAGCGTTGGAGGATCGGAGAGGGGGGGAATCCCTGCAGAGTGCCGTGAGTGACAGTTACGGCTCTCTGCAGGAATAGATCAAGAAGTGAGCGAGCAACGGTATGTGTTCGCTTACTTCCCGATCTATTGAGCCGACGTGTGACAGTTTCATTGTCACAGGTCGGCTCAGATTATAATTCTCCTTTAAGCCTGTGACACACTACACACAAAGCCGTGCAGAGCAAAGCAAAGCTGTCAGGCATGGAGCTTCGCATGCAGTGTGTGAGCTGAGCGTGGCCAGATGAAGGACTGCATCGTCAGCCAATTGGCTCGAGCGTAAAACCGAATGGTCTTCGCATCTTGACGCGTGGGTTTATACGCGCGAGCCGATTGGTTGAAGATGACATTTTTAATCTCAGCACACTCAGCTATGCACGCTCTAGCATGCTGACGTGCCGGAGACAAAATTACATGACACACTGCATGTGAAGGCAGCGCGCCACCGATCCGCGCTGCTTCGCGTGCAGTGGGTCACAGCCTGAGGGCCCAGTCACACGTGCATGCAGCATTTTGGCAGATCACACTGGACCAGAACGCAGTCACTGATGTGCCACGCATTCTGGTGACGGCTATCGCACTGTGGGTGGGGGGCATGGCTGTGGTGCCATTGACTTCAATGCACTGCAGGCGGGAGCTCTCCCGTGTCCCTCTCTTCAGTTCTCACCGCTGGCAGCGTGAGAGAGCTGCGGCACCGCAGGCTCCTCAGATCGGTGCTGGCAAAAAAAAAATCTTCGGGCCCGCGGCGCCCCCAACTGGCGGAATACCAGTGTCCTGGCTACACCCCCACCCAGCCTGCACCCGAGGCGAGTGCCTCACTCGCCTCGCCCTTCCTACGGCCCTGCTGCATCCCCACCCAGCCTGCACCCGAGGCGAGTGCCTCACTCGCCTCGCCCTTCCTACGGCCCTGTCTGTGAACACAGTTCACTGTGCCATTCAAAAATGCCAGTTAAAGCTGTATCATGCAAAGAAGAATCCATTTCTTAACATGACCCTGAAATGCCGCCATCTGTGGGAAACAAGTGGGAAACTGTTCTGTGGTCAGACAAATCAAAATTTTAGTTTCAGTTCAAAAGCCTGTTTCTCTGATGGTATTGAGGTGCGTTAGTGCATATTTAACACAGCGTCCCAAAATTTTTGGAATTGGGGTTATATTTAAATGAAGTTGTCCCTATATCCTTTAAAAACATACAATTTGTGTGAGGGTTCCAAAATATCCTATTCATGCAAAAAGAAGAATGAAGCTGAAATTTGGAAGGACACCTGAGGGAACCCACAGAAGTGAATTTAGCTAATGTTTCTTGCGATGCCAGAACAAAACATTTTTTTCTAGTTTTGTATAGAGTTTGGAAGGGTTAGAACCTCTGTTGACCACATGGAAGAAATAGTGATGGGGAATCCAAAATGTTATGGTTGTCACTAAAACAAAAGTATGTCAGGACCGGATGCAGATTCCTTGGTCAGAGTGTATAGTGGCGAGTTGCTTTACCTTTAGCAGCCGCGTTTCCCATAAGGCAATATATGCCTCCTGATACTCTGTGCCCCCTGGACTTCAACTATACACTCTGGCCATAAATGTTGCAGGCGGCCCCCAGGAACAAAGGGGTAGTACTGACTGGAGACAAGGTACAAGACAAACAGAATTCAAGATACAAGACAGGAACAATAAACAAATACAAGAAACAAAACAGGTACAGAACTAAAGATCCAAGGAAAGACTAGGTTTCAAGTTCAAGACAGGACTACGATCCAAGAAAGGTACAAAATTCAAGGTATACAAGATCAGGATACAGGCTTGTGAAAACAGAGCAAGACAAGACCAGACTAGACTATCACAAGTCCAGAGTCCAATTAAGCACCACTAACTAACCGCCAGGCTCTACATGCCAAGGGGCATGTAGCCAGCCTGATCATCCCACAGCTGACTAGAGTGGAGTAGGTGCAGTGACAAGTGCTGAGGGGTTGCGACAGGCATAGGAGCATTTGACATGCTCCTAACAGAGTAGAGGGGATATCTTCAAATGGGGACCTGTGCTCTCATGACAACCATTAGATATAGGGATGTTCCCTCATTTTGGGGAGCTTTTTTCTTACTTCCTATTGTGTCATGACATGTGTCATGTGTAATGACAGGAAGTGCACGAAGATCTCACTAATGTTCTAACTAGTCCCACTCTATCCAAAACTGCAAAAAGTTTTGACTGAATGTACACTCTACTTTTACAATATCTAGCTTTTGTACGTCTAGTTAAAACATATTAATAGTGAATGTTAGTTAGCTATCACATTGAGACCAGCTGTTGACAGAGGTCATTATTGTGTACTATTCATTAATCATTGGTCAGACAGAGCAGGTTTCACCTCTTTAATTTTGATTGCCAGTAGAAGAAGCCGCTAACCTGAATTCCCGTCGCCTATCAGTGAGTCCATCCTGCACTTCAAGCACATCTCACCGTAACTACTCTTTCCGCCGTGGCTCTGTGTGGTCAATACGCTCTGCAGCCAGTGCTGAAGGTCAGTATCAGACATTGCTAGTACCATCATTCAAAAATCTCTGGTGGTATAATGAGATTACAGTGCAGAAACCCTTTTCTATATTAATCAGATGAGGAGCATGGTACAGAGCATACCGGAAACCATCATGTGTCTCAGCCACCACAGCCTGTGTTCCCAGCATGCATCTGTGCTGCTGTCCTGCCAATTGTTCACCTTATGGAGGATGGAGATGTTCGTGAAGATGGTGTGGCAGGTAAACGTTCTATCTGATGTATTTTTCATCCCACTAGCATACTTTTCAACAGGTAACTTGAAAGGGTTTTTTTCCACACAGAGCACTAGAGAAACAAGATGGAGAAAACCACGGTGCTTTCAATAAAACCTAAGCAACACTTGTCTTTCCAGTAGTTCTGCCTCTTCAAAGATTTAAACAAACTAAAAAATATACCAGGAGATTGGATAGTTGTTTGAAATAAACTAGTAAATACAATCATTTAGCGTTTCAACTAATGAATAATGATATGAATATACATCTAAAAAAGCATATATGAGAAGCGTTGCCACATACAGGTGAAACTCGAATAATTAGAATATCGTGCAAAAGTAATTGCAGTAAGTGCTGCAAAAGGGGCCCAAACCAAGTACTGAGTACATATGCATGCTTGTACTTTTCAGAGGTCCGATATTGTTCTATGTACAATCCTTGTTTTATTGATTGCATGTAATATTCTCATTTTCTGAGGTTGTGGATTTGGGGTTCTTGGGGTTTTCATGAGCTGTAAGCCATAATCATCACAATTATGACAAATCACGGCTTGAATTATCTTGCTTTGCATGTAATGAGTCTATCTCATATATTAGTTTCACCTTTTAAGTTGCATTAGTGAAATAAATGAACTTTGCACCATATTCTAATTATTCGAGTTTCACCTGTATATAGAGAGAAAATAGTACTGAAACTTATTGGCTTATAAAAAAACGGTCCTGTTGTTAGTTAAATCACAATTAGAGAAAATACAAAACCAGATTACAAGTAAGGTAAGGAATAGCCAATTAGGCTAAATATGGCCAAGTCTTATCTTGTATTAATTTAGGGACACCTCTGTTGAAAAAGGTGCAAGTGTAGGATGCATACAGGGTATATACTCCAAAAAGGACACATATACTGCATACTGTACATAAAACATGTTGTACATATTTGTCTGCAATTCACCGTTAACTGCAGAAAGAAGTCAGTTCTTCCTTGGATAATGATGTTGCCACTTTAACAAACTGTATATATATTGGAAATATACCTCAAAAGGGCTTTTAGAGATCTTGTCAATTGGAGACTGTGCCATAATTTTTATTTTTTATTTATTTTTGGCACTGGACCAATGTTTCTTTTCCTTTCTTCATATTCATTTTCTTCTGTGCTACCTGTAGTAAGTGCAGTAGCCCAACAAGTGCTCTGGAACTGTTTGATTGAGGACCCATCTACTGTGCTAAGACACTTCCTTGAGAAACTCACCATCAGCAACCGACAGGTAACATTCACTTTTTTTATCGTGTCCCTTTTGTCAATTTACACGTTGCTTCTTGATGGGCATTTCCTCCATTTGGATTTGCCAGTCAGCGATAAAGACCATATTTTAAAACATCTTCTAAATTAAAAGGAATAGTATGATCATTAATATATTATGACTGGACTTTTGATTACAAAAGGAAGTGTCATTTAGGGCCAAGATGCTATTAGAACAAATAAGGGACAGAAGCATAAGTATCATAGGCCTAATTTTTTTGTGGAGCTAGGAAACTGAACATTTGCTGTTCCTCTTGTTTAAAACTGTAGTTTTCCATTCATGTTTAGTTGGTTGATGAAAATTATAATAGTTGTCTTGCCAGGACATACTGATATCTCACATTTGCTATGTTCTCACCTGCATGCTTACCTGCATGCTCATTGTATCCTGTTAGCTGACTTCTTTATGTAAGGGTGCCACCTGCCCATTTTTTCCAATCTAAATGCTTTTTTATTTTCGTTTTGTAAAGATTGTACAACAAAACAGCCACCTGCCCAGTTTTATCTTATTTTTCTAGTTCAGTTGAATTTTCTTCTCTACAGACCAGAGCATTACCCGTGATGCCGCAAAAATAGCCATAACACAGTGTTTCCTCTTCCCATTATGACCACAATGCCTGGCTGAGCTGCAAACTGGAATGTGATCTCAGCTAGTATGAGACTGCTAACTCAGAAAGGGGAAAAGACGCTCTTAATTTAATTTGTAGGGTATCTTCTGTCACTGCAGGATCTTTCCTACTCTGACTATATAGTTGATTTTATTCTCATGCCACAGAGCTATCTAAACACTTATTAGCATTCACCTCATTGACAGAAGATTGATTTCATTGTATTGTGAATTACATGATTCCAAGAACAATGTTAAATCACTCAATAGCATAACATTATAATTACCCGTTGTGGGAATCAGCTTTAAACGTAGAGTTTTCAAAGAAGTATTCCAGATGCCAAAAGTGCATTTAAAGAGGAACTTTACCCATATCCATGAAATGAAAACAAATACAGCTTTAGAAATGTTTAGTAATGACAATCTATAAACAGATACTTCTAGATAATTCCCGGCTTTTCATTCTTTGCATACCCTATTTTTCTTTTTCCCCCCGTCTCTTCACAGTGGCCATTATTACTAAGGGCGGATTAATATATCTCCCTTTACTTCTTGGAACTCTGGCAAATGTGACTAGGACATGTGACCGTGCACATCATCTCAGGGAAGGAAAATGCCCTTCCCTATGATCTCGTAAGATTACAGATGAGATTTCCCAGTTATGCACTTCTGATGTAATCTTTCCAGGATGCAATGCTTGGACATATTACATCACTAATGCCCAAGAGGACCCGGAAGAGCTGCATGCTGATAACATTTTTAGTGAAAGGGGGTAAAGGTCCGCTTTAAGGGTTTCCTGCCCATTTTTATTTCTCAGCGTTGATAGCATAATCCATAAACACCAGTATGCACTGATTGATATCAGAGGACCAAACCACTGGCCCTATTAGGTCTATTACTTCTGCGATAAAAAGGAACCTCATTCATGACCAATTAAACCAGCAGGCGGTGATAATGGGTCATAGAAGCAGACATTTGACACTTGAAACAAGACTTAAAATAGTCTTTCAAATCTGGATATATCCCAGGCCAAAATAATAAATGCTGTAAAATACAATAGAAAAATGTATTTGGACAGCTGTAAAGTTCTCCCAAGAGGCCACTAGCTCCGGCATGCCAGTCACCTTGGAACTCTCTGGGGACACCTCCTGCTTGCCAGGTAAAACTGCTAGAAGTGTAATTACTGGAATTATCTTGGTATCAGCCTCTTTCAGCCCCTATACAATACAGCTAAGACTGGGAGAGGGAGAAGCAGCACAAGTAGCCATTCAAGTGTAATGCAGTGCTCATGTGCTCAAAATAACCATGCTGATAGAAGAAAAAAGCAAATTGACAAAGAGTTGAGCTCATAAGTCTGCTGATTCTTTCTAGTCACAGATTGGGAAGGGGGCAAGACGTGTAAGTTTAAACAGCAGCCGGGAAGAATCAGGTCTCTTGCCGTGCCAGATAGTGCTGCATAGTTGGGCAGAGCTGTGTAGATCTCAGGAATGGAGGAATAGAATAATGTTTGTAGTATACACGTACTGTTTGTGTTTTCTGATGGATGTGGTTGGCTGTATGGGATGTATAACTTAGGATATACCTTTTTTTCAGGATGAACTAATTTACATGTTGAGGAAGTTGCTTCTGAACATTGGGGATTTTCCTGCACAAACATCACACATATTGTTCAACTACCTGGTGAGCTGAAGATGTATATTTGGTGTACTTTAAAATACTTTTCCTGTTTTGTTTTAATGATAACACAGAACCATAAGTATCCTTATATGCATGTTGAAAATATCTAAATTGGTCCTCCAACCAAAACTTTCCTGTGCTATATGGAAAATGTTCACAGAAATATGTGAAAAAGCACTACAAAGATGACACCAAGAAAACAGGTTGCAGGTATCATGGGAGGACTGGAAATAGGAGAGGTCTATTGTTGAAATAATGGACAGCAGATCACCACTAATTCATGACGACCAAATCTAAAGAAAGTTGTGCTTTAGTTCATGTTATATTCCATATATTCATGTTGTATCTCTTAACCATTGTTTTTTCAGGTGGGCCTTATTATGTACTTTGTGCGCACACCATGTGAGTGGGGCATGGATGCCATTTCAGCCACACTTACCTTCTTGTGGGAAGTGGTAGGATACGTGGAAGGTCTTTTCTTTAAAGACTTGAAGCAAACAATGAAGAAAGAGCAATGTGAGGTGAAGCTGTTAGTAACAGCATCCATGCCAGGTAAGGATACTCCCTAATCAGTGTTATCTGCTCCTGTTTCTCTATTGAATGACTAACGTCTTTATTTATTTTCTACTTGCAGGAACAAAGACACTGGTGGTTCATGGCCAGAATGAGTGTGATATTCCAACCCAATTGCCAGTGCATGAGGACACACAATTTGAAGCACTGTTAAAGGTAAGGCAAGCATTGTAAAAGAACAAACAAGCAAGAAAGACAGCAAAAGTAATTTCATTTGTTTCCACTGTTACAATTTTGTGAATACATTTTTGTTCAAACGTATGTCTTTGATGTGGTTAGACACTGGTCAGCATCTTCTGTAGGATGCTCTGTGTTTAACTCATATCCTAATGTAATTGATTTCAATATTGTAAGCACAACTTAGTGGCTGATATAAAATAGATATTTATGCACTATGCTTATTACATCAACTGTAAATCTGATCACAATTACCAAGCTATAACTTTCATCATCTGAGATCTTAATAGCTTTGTAATAAGGACCAAAATACACATGCAAACCTGATTGTGAATAATATACTTCATTTCCACTTTAAAGCCCCATTCACATTTCTCCAGGCCACTGCCATGCATGCCTTTCATTTTGAAAGAGCTGGCAACACATTGCAGTGGCCCGAAAATTGGACATGACTTTATTTTAATGCAGTGGACCACAACACACAATAGTGTAATCATCATTAATGGCATTGCAATACCGTTCCGTAGTTTGCGTGTTACAGTGCATTGTTATAATGTATAGTGAATTGGACTTTTGTTAAGGGGCCTAAAGGAAACCTGTATTAAGATAAGACTGTAGCTTACCAGTGCTAACCTCTCCTTTTGAAAATGCTAGATGAATGGCTGTTATGCAAATCCAGTGGCTTCAATACTTTTTGAGCAAGTGACCCAGAACGAGCATGAGGATTAGGAGTTTCAACTTAACCTTGACTTCCCTGGTTGCATGTTTTTCTGGGTGGGTGGGTGGCCAGGCTAATTTTTATAAGGAAGTAAACCATGCAGCCTAGATTTAATTCTTATCATATGTCTTCTTTAACTATAGCCACAGTCTTTGCAATCGTTACATAAATATTTGCCCATGATTTTGAGAAAAGCATTTAGCATGCAAGATTATCTGTATTCTTTATCTGCATTTGCTTTGAAGAGTTTGCTGCAGCCTCTCATTTTCTGCAGTATTGATTTACTGATGGTTGGTAGAAAATAAATTATCATGTTTTCCAGCAGTCTTTCTACGGCCTGGTATCATTTACATAGAGGGGTTTAGTAAGCATTGTAACTTGTATACTGAATTTGGAATCATATGGGCTTTCATTGTTGAGATGCCCCTGCTATTTGACCATTACTATAATTCTGATCTTTTGGCTTTAAAAGTTTTAGATTTTTCTTTTTGATCAATTTGAAATAAAACAATTGTGCCCTTAATTTTTCCTTCTACATTTCTCCTCAGGAATGTCTAGAGTTTTTTAACATAGCAGATTCACAGGCTGCAAATTACTTTCTCATGGATAAACGATGGAATCTGACTCATTATAATAAGGTAAGCTGAAGGTCTGATAAGCTGAACTAACTATGAACTGAGATGCATTAAGAGATTAATGTATTTATGCAGCTGTAGGTACCAGATGGTCTCTGCTTTCAATGGTGATATGCAAGAATGACTTTAATGCATATGTCAAGGCAAAGTTTAAGAGAAACATATTTAGTATATATCTTAGGAACACATGGAAGTGCTGAAAAAAACTGTTGATGTGCCAGAATTATAGTGTGCTCCTACCTTCCTCTTTGACATAACAAGGCAGCCCTGAATTCCTAAGCATGCGGTGTCAGCTATGCCTACTTTATTTTTGATAGAGTACAAAGAACACAAACCTCATCTCTATGATCCCTTTTTGTGCACAGGCAGAGAGCACAGGACATTTTTAGCTCATAGGATTTCTGGTAAATCAACAGGTATTTCTTACACTTATTAAACAGATATAATAATAAAACACTTTCAATTGTATATTTAGCAGTTCCAAAGGGAGCAATTAAGAAAAGTGCAATGTTAGGGTTTACATACACTTTAAAGAAATGCTTTAAAAAAAAAAGAATTCAACAAATAAATACAAGGTTAGACAAATGATTGCAATTAGTTTGGCTGCAGGTTGTTTTTAACAAATTCATATATACCATAGCAGCAGTAGTGATGTTCCAAATCCGTTTCATTTGCTTTGGGGCTTGTATTTAAAACATGTTTTAAAAGTGTACTACTAAGAACATTTCCTGATGCCCATAGCAAACAATCAACTCTCAACTGTAGTATTTGCAGCGCACGGTTGAAAATAACAGGGATTCTAATTGGTTGCATCAGGCAATATGAAATTGCTTGAACTTCCTTCCTTTTTTGGTAATAGTGGGGGGGAAATCTTTTTCTACAATGGTAGCTATGAGTGGGTGGTATTCGACAGGGGAAATCAGGTGGCGTACCATTGTAACAGGACTACAAGGCATTTTTCTGTTTGAGTCCTTTTTCCAATATCAGCTGAAAATCTAGTTGTTTGTCTTTGGTTGTATATGAATTAAAGTATTATATAAAACATGGGATAGTAATACCTCTTATTTGTGTTTTTAATATTAAATTCATTTAGACCTACGTACGTGACATTTATCCCTTTCGGAGGTCGGTTTCACCACAACTTAACCTGGTACACATGCCCCCTGAGAAAGGGCAAGAGCTGATTCAGAAGCAGGTATGTCAGTGTCATTTTATTTTGAAATTCTTGTGAGATTGACCTGTTAATTAGGCATAGCAAACGATGTGGTAGAAGTTACATCTGCTACAGGAGCCAGAGTCCCAGGGGACCCTGTCCCAAAAATGCGAGTAACGTTCCTTGTTATTTCAAAAATGAAAATATTACTGTAATGAATTAGTTAGGTAAGGTTTTTACTCTTACTTTGTTTTATTAAGAGACAATATTATACAAAATTGGTAATATATATAATAATGGGTAGCTATAATAGGTCCAAGTAGTTTGGTAACTAACAAATATTTCCAAGCAAATTTTTCTTTTTCTTTATATGTACACTCATCTCTGAATATGGTATCCAAGAAGTATTTGAAATATGAGCTCATCTTATAGATATTTAAAAGTACACTATCTTAGCATGCAGTAAAGGATATCAAACCTCTTAGATATTGCATGCTGTTGGTCCCTGTTGTGTAATAACAGCTATGTACTGTATGATTAATAGTATACAAAATATCGGTCTTTTTCAACTATATTCTTTCCTGACTCTTTAGTTCTCTCCAGCACTTTTGTTCTTGATCACATTTACCTCTACTGTAAACCACGATGAATGAGACGTTTATGAATTAGCATATTCATCTTAATACGTTAATGGGATATTTTAAATAAAGTACAGCAGGTTGACATAAAAAGGCATTAATACTTAGTGAAATAGGAAATATTGATCTAGCCCACAAATTGATTGCCTCCTCTGATGGTGGTCTCTTGTTATGCACAGACTGAGATTTCTCTATTATGTGAACAATTATATTAATGATAGCATATTATACAAAGGACAGAACTCTTATCTGATTAATTAGAGATGAATAAAGATAACTTGATGGCCTCAAGAGACATTAAGAAAGAAACAAGGAAAACATCTGTGTTATGTCTCTTTCCCAAATCATTACAGAAAGATATTTCTGCTTAAACAAAGAAAACACTCTTTTGATGGTTGCCTCATTTGTCAAGTCATGAGGAACTGGCCAACATGCTAAATAGTGGATGCCTATGCTGTGTTAAGGGAGGATTGATTACACATAACTAGAAATATGACAGCGTCTAAATTTTGCTGAGCCACTGCTTGAATCATGGAAAAGACATACTTGGGTACATTTATAGGTTAATCGCAAGGGCAATCATTTTTTCATTGTTGTGACTGACCCAACAAAGACCACAAAGTTGGCTGCTTTGACTTTTTGCTCTTTTTGTATTTGAGTATATTTGTAATACACTAAATATCCTTAGGTGTTTACTAGAAAACTAGAGGAAGTTGGAAGAGTTCTATTCCTAATATCCCTGACCCAAAAGATCCCTCCTGCGCATAAACAGTCCCATGTATCCATGCTGCAAGAAGATCTTTTACGTCTGCCTTCATTTCCAAGAAGTGCCATTGATGCAGAGTTCTCACTTTTTAGTGATCCACAAGGTAAACCATTATTTAGCATGACGCATGCATTTATGTAATGTTAGCAGTTTTACAATTCCATAGTAATGATTGCATAGTGGCAAATTAATTATTTTGCTAATTCTATTAGGTGGCAAAGAACTGTTTGGCTTGGACACGTTACATAAAAGCCTGTGGATAAAGCTGCTGGAGGAGATGTTCTTGGGTATGCCCAGTGAATACCCTTGGGGAGATGAGATAATGCTTTTCCTTAATGTCTTCAATGGAGCTCTGATTCTTCATCCAGAGGACAGTGCCCTTCTTAGGCAATATGCAGCTACTTGTATCAGCACAGCTGTACATTTCAACCATCTCTTTTCATTGAGTGGGTACCAATGGATTCTGCCCACTATGCTTCAGGCAAGTAAAGGATTATTGTTTTTCATGTTAAAAGTATAATAAGGTAAATGATTGTGGCAAGAGATATGATTAGAAGAACACAATTCAGTACTGTCCACGATACTTTTTAATTTGCAAAAACAGTTATAGTGCTGGATCATACAGCTGCACCTCCTGTATTGTGGTATACCTCATTCAATGCAATAAGTGCAACCAGGGCTGTCACAATGTTGAAACGGGCAAAAATTACAAAAAATGAATTCATCTACATACAGTAGACACACCATAAAAGAACATAGAAAATGATAAAAATACTCAGGAAAAGAAAACATTTGAACTACACCAAACTGAGATTGTTGTCTCTGCACATTTCTTCTTAAAGCGGAAATAAACCGATTTGTAAATTTTTTGTTTTTGCCTAATATGCAAGTATGCACATCATACTTGCACATTAGGGCACACCTGCTTACACGTGTGCCCTTTTCCAGTGCTGTCCTCATCTCCACCGCTAATACTTTGGAGTCCTCTTGGGCCATTGGGTGGCCATTCACAGCAATTTAGGGATACTGTGAATGGGTTACGTGTGTACACTTAATGGCGCATGCGCCATACAGTGTACTCAAAAGATAGAAAATTGCTGGGTGAGAAAGGAAGACTTTTTTTGGTAGAAGATATTTTGTATGTCTTTTGTGCCCAAAAATCCCTACCTCCCAGCAATTGTTTATAATTTTTCACTTTAACATTTTGCTACACCTTTTGTATCAGTACTGCTAGGACCTTAAAGGAGACGGTAGACCCACGAAAGCTTTCCTGAAAATTTTACATTATTTTGAGCAGAACTCACACACCTGCAACTGTTGCAGTTTTAATGTTGGTAACCCTATTTATACTATTCAGTTTACGTTTCCTTATGATACTACTCAGTTTGTATAAAACTGCTTCCTTCCTGTGTCTGCACAGGTTTTCATGATTGTGCAGCAGTTCCTACATGCTGGTGTCACTCAAACATTTACTTCAGTATAACTAACAGTGTAAAATGAGCATTATAATGGAGATCTTGCTACAACAGGGCTAAATGTGCCTTTAGTAGTGCTTTATTGTTGTCCTGTCCTGTGTCTGAAGATGTCTGCTTGTGTTTATGTCATTAATACATATTGCCATGCTAGGCAAAATAAAACACTGTTTTTTTCTCTTAGGTATATGCTGACTATGAGAGTAACCCTCAACTTCGCAAAGCCATTGAGTTCACCTGCAGACAGTTCTACGTACTGCATCGAAAGCCATTCGTGCTCCAGCTATTTGCCAGTGTTGCTCCTCTGCTTGATCTTCCGGTAAGAGGTTTTCTGCCATGGCTTTCTTTCACTTGTTTAATTAACTAAATGTCAATATTAACTCCTTATCTAAGATGTTTGTCCTTGCTATGCTAACATGTAGCATATAAAGTCTTCCCATAGATCAGAGCTACCAAGTTTTATTTATGTTGAGAGTCCAAATGTTGGTGATGCCATTCTTCTAGAAACCCTGTTTGGTTTTTTTATATTGTTCAGAGATCTTAAAGGATACTAGGCTCAATTTACAAAGCTTTCACACAAGAATAAGGCTCTCTAAGTTATCCATGTGACTGTAATTTTCAAATCTTATTGGGCTGTCATTTGAAAATGAGCATATTAATCCTGGTGTGTTAGCTTTTTAAATTGAGCCTATTGCTCAAAATAATGTATTGCCATGTGGGGATTCCAAATGTCATGAGCAAATTTGGCTGTCCAAATATTATATTTGCATTTTATAGATCTCTAGTTGTGCTCTTTTATGGTATAATGTAGTTAGCTGGATACTCACTCTTGGCAACCCTTTTGATAGTTGTGATATTAGTGCTTAGTATACTTATAAGGATATCGATACAGATATTATTAAGATAGTGATAGAGAAGCAGATGGTCAGGTCTTAAGTCAGGTGCCAATTAACATACCAGTATATTTTTGATCTTTGGGTGAACGCTGAAACGCCTGTGGAAAATCCATGAAAAATAGATACAGATCTATACAGATATACACTGTACATTTTATACGGATAGCATTCCTAGCAGAAATCAAGCCCAGGAACATTATTTCAATATCTATTAAGGGAATGTACCTTTTCTTTCCCTTCATAGGGCTTTTCTGTTGACAAAAATACAGTATTTTTTCATCAAACTTGTACTGTTGACTCTTCAAACCCAACTTGTTAATCCACAGGATGGTGTAAGCAGCAGCTCCTCTACTAAGGGTGTGTCTTCTCAGTGCTTGTTTGACCTTCTTCAGTCTTTGGAGGGAGAAACCGCTGATAATCTCGATATCCTCGAGCTGGTAAAAGCAGAACGTCCCCTGAAATCATTAGGTAAGTATACATTCAAAACATACAAAACAAAGAAAAACTTTGTGAAAAATGAAGTAAAGACTGTAGTTTGTGATTTTGAATTTCCAAAGAAAGTGATTTCAAAATAAAAGGAGACACTGCCACCTTGCCCATTCAGGGTAAGTTGACATTGTCTGTGCAAAGGGGCCCCCGACCCACTGAGACTTATTTTACTAGCCGCTGTCACTCCTTTTGCTTCCTCAGCCAGCAAGTGACTCACCCCACATGACAAGTTAAGTCTAGCAGTCTATTAGATTGTAAGCCCTCATGGGCAGGGGCCTCCTTACCATCTTGTCTTGAATTGTATTGTAATTGCCATGTCTTCCTTATATTGCAATGCGCTGCGTAAACTATTGGCGCTATATAAATCCTGTATAATAATAATAAGAATAATAGTAGGCAATCGCTATGCATGAGCCTTTGAACCTTCTAGACATTCCACACTGTCTCCCGCTCTCCTGGCCTATGGTGGGCTGGCTGCTGCCTGCACTCCAGCACTCTGTAAGTGACAGTAGGCAACAGGGTTAGTTTTCTCTGCCTGTGTGGAGCATCGAAACTTACTGCTGGAAGCTTCACATTCAGCAGAAAGACAACTTGGTGATGTCGGGGCCAGTAGAGAGCCTATTATAGAAAGCCTCTAATACTGCTAAATGTGTCAGAGGTTGAAGAAAATTACAGGGCTATTACTAAGAAAAGGCATAATGAATTGCTACAGCAAGAACAGCATCAGTAAGTGCTAATTTCAAACATGTGTGATAATCCTGAAGAGGGTTACATGATGACAGCGAGAGAACCAACAGTTAACCAGTGTGTGCTTCAATCCTATCTAGATTTCTGTTATGGCAATGAAGACATGGCATTCTCCATCAGCGAGTGCATAAAACTGTGTGTGACAGTAGTAGCCTATGCTCCAGAATCATTCCGCAGGTAACTAGCCTCTGCTGAGATCTTGAATTGTTTTTTTTTTTATTAAGTGAGAAGGTTGAGTCTGGGAAATTAGGTAAATCTATTTACAAGAAAAAGAAAAACAGTTGCATCGGTTTTCAATACTTTCAATTCTTAGCCTCCAGATGCTGATGGTGCTGGAAGCTCTGGTTCCCTGCTTTTTGCAAAAGTTGAAACGGCAGACAACACAGCTGGAGACAGTGTCAGCGGCTCGTGAAGAAATTGCTGCCACTGCTGCTTTGGCCACATCACTTCAGGCTCTTCTTTATAGTGTTGAAGCCCTAACAAGGTAAATGATACAAACAGGAATCACTGTTTCTGGCCCCATGCTGTTTTTCTATATGACTCTTTGCTCCCTTTGTTTTGAGGATGATTCTACCATCCCATTATGCATAAATAGAATGTATAGTGGCTTGGTGTTTTATTTTCTTTCGTAATTTTTTTAATGGTCAGCATTTAAGAAATAAAAATGTTATGCATTTTTCCTTTTTTTGTCAGGCGAATAAAATATATTACAAATTGAATATCAGACAGTCTTCTTTTCTTTTAGCAAGTGCAGCTTCTTTTCAAATGTTTTTTTCTGACTTGGTAAAAATGTTGTGATAAAAATCCTGTTGTTTAAATAGCTGAATAGGTCAAGCTGAAATTTACACAGAAAATGTATACAGAGGAGTAACTCGTCGCTTTTTTGGGATGGCTCATTCTGAGGTCTCAGTCAAATTTATACAGAGGAGTAACTCATAGCTTATTGGATGGTTCATTCTGAGGTTTCAGTTAGCTAACCATAAGGCAGGCAGCATTTGTTGTGCTGTCTCTTTTTGTAACCCATGGTGCTGCGGGAATTTTTTTCCATGCAATAAATGTTTATTATTCCTATATTTCCTTTTCACCCATAACCGTCAGCCTTTAAACTTCAAGACATCCCACACTGTTCCCCCTTACCTAAACATAATAATAAATAAAATATATTAGGGATGCACCGATACCTGATACTAGTATCAGTATTGGTCCTGATACTGGGCATTTTCATGAGTACTTGTACTCGTGAAAATGCCCTAATACTAAAGGCCAATACCGGCCCTTTACATTTGTACTCAGGAGTGGCTGCCTGAGGTCACGCGCTTGCTGGGGACCTCAGGCAGCCTGCTGGGGACCTTGCGGTGGCTGTCTTTTACAGTGCCGATCCGGCCCCACATCTCCTCTTCCTGCTCCCGGCAGAGCCCTGGACAGCACCACGCCCACCTGTATAGCCCTGTTGAGACACAACACAGCACTGGGGAGACCCAAACACAGTCCTGGGGAGACGCAACACAGAGCCCTGGTGACACCCGAACGCAGCCCTGGTGACACCCACATGCAGCCCTGGTGAGACCCACATGTCCTCTATAGCCAGTGCCTTTCTTTGTTGCTGAGATTTATAGTCCTCTGTAGCTGGTGGTATTCTGCATTGCTGTATAATGTATTGCTGAGATTTGTAGTCCCTCTACAGCTTGGAGTAAGTGGCAGAACTACTAGGATCACAGTGGTTGCAGCTGTGACTGGGCCCTGGTCCTTCACCACTGTTCTAAAATCATTCTTGTTTTAGAAAAAAATGCCACATGCCAAAAAAGGTATCGGTAATTGGTATCGGCAAGTGCTTGAAAAACAGTAACGGTATTGGTGCATCCCTAAAATATATACAAAATTATAAACATTCTTTTGAAACATGGTTTTTGGATATTTTACCACAAAGACAAAATATTAAATGGAGGATTTTTTTTAGGCCCATGACTGCACCCCAGATGAGCCGAGGTGATCAAGGCCACAAAGGAGCCACAACAGCTAATCACACTATGTCAGCTGGGGTCAACATGAGGTATTCGTTTATTTAACTCTGTGAAATATCTGAATTTTCTTGTACAATATCAAATAAAAGGTTACATTGATGACTTATTTGCCAGGGATAATCTTCACCTGCTGGAAGAAGGTCAGGGGTTACCCAGGGAAGAACTGGATGAGCGGATTGCTCGAGAAGAGTTTCGGAGGCCACGAGAATCTCTGCTCAACATCTGCACAGAGTTCTACAAACACTGTGGTCCTAGGCTGAAGATTCTGCAAAACGTGGCTGGAGAGCCACGTGTCACTTCTCTGGAACTCCTGGATGTCAAGTCACATATGAGGTTTGGGTCTTACTGGATCATTAGCTGGTCTTCTTAACAGAGATGATGAAAAATATTAGATCAAGAAATGGTCATAAAATACAGGAGTTTATAAACAATTCACCAGTTTTCGTGTCTCTCATATTTAAGGTTGGCAGAAATTGCGCATTCACTCCTAAAACTGGCACCTTATGACACCCAGACTATGGAGAGCAAGGGGCTCAAGCGTTACATCATGGAGATGTTGCCCATCACAGACTGGACAGCAGAAGCAGTGCGACCAGCCCTTATCCTTATCTTAAAGAGACTGGATCGTATGTTCAATAAAATACACAAAATGCCAACTTTAAGGTGAGCAGATGGCACAGAAACGTGCATTGAGTTTCTGATATTGCAAACCTTGAAGTAAGGGCATAATGCTTGATTACTTTCCTCTACTGCTGTCCACAAACAAGATTAATGTGGTTTCTTTGGGCAACAGCAGAGGAAAGAAACATATAAAAAGCACAGGTAAACAAAAAAACCCCAAAGGTAAGTAAATCTATTTGGTTCACAATTTAAAATTGATTACATAAAGTATTAAAGGAGAATTGTAATGAATGTCATTTTATAAATTAGAGTAATACAATATAATGTGTTTCAGGGAGAAAATTAGTATGAGTTGCATCTGGTATAGCAGGAAAAAACCACTTAGCATATCTTCTCTTGCTTGCAGAGTAGAAATGTATTTAGTTTTGTAGAATTACAGAAAATTGGTCAGTTTTATTTTACAATTTGTTTCGAATGCTTGTACGTTTTAAAACTGTAATTCTATCAATTTATTTTTATTAATTTTATAAAAGCCTTCTTTTGAAAAGTATACTTGTCCAAGCTTCAGAAAGCCCAATACTAGCTCTGAATATGTTAACTGGGGGCATCTACTGTTCAGAGGACGATTAGAGGGTCTCTCCTCTGATTCATTCAGATGACTTAAGCTGGCCATACACGTTACAATTATCTGCAGATTGTGTGTGGTCAGATGGAAAAGGTGCAACAGATTCCTCCATGTACACTTAACTGTGTCGATGGAGTAATCTCCACCTGGGCCAATCTGTTGCACTTTTTCCATCTGACTGCAGAAAATCTGCAGATAAGTGTAAGGCTTTTTAGGCACCTTTATTTAGATGTCTATGTGTGTGACTTGAAATCTTCCTATTCAGGTCTGTACAACTTAGCAGTAAGGGCCCATTACACCATCGTTATACTATGCATCAACGGGTGTGGCATCAATGCAGAGAATTTAAAATGGGCTGTCAAAGCACCACAATGCATCAGAAATGGTGCATACCTAATTTCTGGCAGTGCACGTCGATGCACATTCATAATTTGCAAGGTATGTTTGGGTGCCATTCACTGTGAATGGCATTACACCAACACATGTATCAATAGTGTGAATGTTCCCTAAACTGGCTGTCTGAAAGCTTGAAATACCAGACCTAGCCCAGCATTCAGCCATATCAGAAAAGAAAAAGAGCTGCTGCTGGTTTATGCAAGCAACTTTAGTCTTTCTTCAGAAAGCCACTGATGCTCCAAAACTGGGCTGCTCTCTTATACAAACCTCATGTCCATCAAGGAAAGTCAGGAGCTGGTCAACCACCCCCACCACACACACACACACACACACACACTAAATGTTGCCCATCACATTTAGCAGCCAACTACAAGATTCAAAAGGGCAGCTCTCAACATATCTTCAAGTCATTACTTGCATAATGAAGTGTCCCAGGATTTGCCATTTTTGGTGCAGTCTATAGAGGAAACTAAGGGTGTATGCAAGCACCCAAGGGTTCCTACTGTAGACTCCTGATGGCTGTTTACCAGCTTTGATGTAAGTCCAGGCACACTTTACTATCTGAGGGCTTTCTTGTAGGCTTAATGACCATCTGACTATCTCTGCCACTCAATGTGCTTTTTGCATAATTAACATTTTCTCATGACATTACTCTCATAGCCGCTCTTTAACAATACGCCTGTTTATTATCTAAATTAAGTTAAGCTATCTCAGTCACAGTTCATCACCAGGTATATTTTAGCTGATTTCTGTTGTTTTTACATATTTTAATGATGTTTGATGCTAATTTATTCAGAGGAAGATGCCTGTTCCTTAATGAATTGGATCTCCAGTTTAGTTTTGAAGCATAATTTTGCTGTTTTACTACTCTAATCTTACCTCCTGTTGTATTCCAGGCGACAGGTTGAGTGGGAGCCTGCCAGCAATTTGATAGAAGGGGTTTGTTTGACACTTCAGAGGCAGCCAATCATATCCTTCCTGCCTCACCTTAGGTCACTGATCAATGTGTGTGTAAATTTGGTGAGTAAGCGTGTATTGGAGGGCCCTCCGTTTTGTATCCGGGTCACTGTCTTACACATCTGTGCTTAATTCCTGCATGCTACATGGAGCCACATGTGAGGAAGTACTCAAATATGTGTTGTTTACATTCAGAGGTGTTTGTTCCCTATTCACATCAGTTACATTTGATTTAATTGCTTGACCTACAATGCATTTACTTTGCAGGTAATGGGTGTTGTGGGGCCCTCTAGTGTTGCAGATGGGTTACCTCTCCTCCATCTCAGTCCATACCTATCCCCTCCTCTACCCTTCAGTACAGCAGTTGTCAGACTAGTAGCACTGCAGATACAGGTTAGTATATGGCCTAATTTTCATATTATTCATTTTTTAATTGTTGATGCTGTAACTCCTAAAACCTCTGTGTGTATGTTGTGAAGACGTACAGATACTTTTACCCAGGACCTTACCCAGAAGAGCTTACAATCAAATAGGGATGACTATGAAAATTTTGCAAACTTAATGCCCAACTTCAACCAAAGAGGAAAATATCAGATCTCTCTGAAATTTTATTGATGCCTTTGTTACCTTTGGGGAGATTTCCATCCAATTCCTGTCTAAAGCTGGCCATACTCTATTAGCATGTCTGCCTAATCCTGTGAATTGGCATAGGTGGTCCTGGTGACACCCCGTGGCTCCACAATCAATCAAAGTCACTGTTTGGGTATTCTAACAGCCATGGCCACCAGCTGTTAGAATACAATAGCCGGCAGAGAAGGGGACATCAAGGGGCAATTAAGCGGTTTTCTGTAATTTAGCCTATGGGCTGAACAAAAAAAACGATACATCTAGGGCAAGCTTTACTGATATAAACCAGGCAGAAAAGAAAGTGGTAGAAAATCTCCCATACAGGTAGGCATTTAGTACTACTTAGACCAAGAAGAAGGGAAAACCCTGAAAGCTTGCTCTGGAAGTGTAACTGTTAGTGCAAATAAAGAAATATCACAGATAGTACTTGATTGTTTAGTTAGAAGCGCACTAATATGACTACAATCACTTTAAGCATGTCTATATTTGAAAACTCTAAATTTGACCTTTTTTTTTTTTAATTGATGGCTTTTTAACAATTTTACTGTCGTTATATTTATTTTTACAAATACCATCATCTTGTTTTAAACAGAGATAGGCTGGATGTTGAACAGATCAATGATGGTATGATTTATGTGTACGATTTAGGCTTTAAAAGAAGATTTCCCCTTGAGTCATGTGATCTCACCTTTCACTAACTTGGAAAGACGAGAGGGAATGCTTCTCAACCTGCTCATTCCTTTTGTGTTGACAGTTGGATCTGGAAGCAAAGGTTTGGCATTTGTAACATACAGTATAAACCCATAGTGCATATCAGTTCTCAATTTTTTTTTATTGTTGTCTAATAGCAGGGGCTTATATAATGTCAGCATATTCCATTGAACTGTGTAGAATAAAGACTAAGTATGATATATAAACAAAGAGATTTGTTTAGTGTTTGAAAACAAAAAAACCTTTTATACTGTAAAAATGTTCTAACATCTACATTCATACAAAAAGCATTAAAGTATATGTTGGTATTCAAGCATCAGTACAAGCAGTGCCATGCTTTTCATAAATATCATATGATGCAATGTAAAATTGACCTATCACTATAATGTATACTTCAAGTAGGGGTCGACCGATAGGGATTCTTTGGTGCCGATTATGGGCCACCTTTCAGGCCGATAACTGATATCAGGTACAGATATTCTGTTTACATCCAGCTGCACCAGCAGCTGAGTGTAAACAGCAGGCAGTCGTCTGACATTGGTTGACTCCCTGTTTTTGGTTTTTGTATTCTGACAGCAGCCGCTGTCAGAATACCAAATTAACTCTGTCTGTGCTGTGCTGACAGATCTCATTATCAGTTGTACACTAGTTTTGAACTGTACTAACAAAGGGTTAAAGATCTAGAAGCATTTTATGTTAACGAGAGGAAGTTTAGACTGTCCCTAGTCTTGCTATGAGGTCACTTTAGGCAAATACACTTTAAGCTGACCTTAGACAGTAGAGGACAGCTGAATGTGCAGATATAGTCTGACCACCCTAAGGCATACTTCACAGTCAGTTCTATCCTAAATGCAAATGCTTTTCTATTGCCTTTGAAGCGGGATGTGAAGGGCATTATAGATCAGTCATTCCCAACCAGGGTGCCGTGGCACACTGGGGTGCCTTCTTGCTTCTTCAGGGGTGCCTTGAAATGTTGTCATGGTAGGACTCGGATGTAAAGGGGTGCTTCTGATGTGAAGGGGGAACTCTGATCTCAAAAGAGGACTCTGATATAATGGTAGACCCTGATGTAAAGGGGGGCTTTTAATATGAAAGGGAGGCTTCTCATGTTAACAGAGCTCCTGATGTGAAGGGGAGAGTGCTTCTAATGTGAAGGGGGGCTACTGATGTGAAGGGGGGCTCCTGATTTTTTTTGCGTTAGGTCCCCCCTTAAAATCCATTACATTTTAGTCTGGAGCGCCTTTAGATTTTGCATACTTTTTAAGGGTCCAGTGTCTGAAAAATGTTTGAGAAACGCTGTTATAAATAATCAAACAAGGCTTTCTAACTTGCCCAATTACAATTGCCCCAGAAAAGACTCAGATGCAAAAGGTTTTCCAGTGAAGCCGTCTGTCATCCAATGTCTCTGAGTACCTGAAAGGATCTCCCACTGTTTGATCTTTGCCTAAGAAATGTTTTTAGTGTATGAGTGCAAACAGGCCTTTTTTATAAGCAACAGCTGCCTTAAAATGTTTTCATCTTCTGCCTACTCACAAGATCTATTTTGTAATTTCTTGGACCACTCAGATAGTCCCTGTCTGGAGCCGCCTGAAGTCTACTTGCTGCTGCAAACTGTGATAAATATTCTTCTGCCTCCACGAATCATAAGCACTTCCCGTAGCAAGAACTTCATGCTGGAGAGTTCACCTGCACACTGTTCTACCCCTGGTGATGCTGGGAAAGATCTACGAAGGGAAGGACTTGCAGATTCTACCAGTCAAGCTGCTTATCTTGGTGAGTAGTTTGATATTTTGTTTACATTACACAGCTCTATATCCCACAACTTCTTACATTCCTTACATAATCACCAATAGGATCCTATAACTGGTAAAGTGACCCTGTCATTAACTTAAAAGCATTGCAAAAAAAGTATTTTAAATGCTTACTTTCAGTGTTTTTCCTTTCCATAAATTATTTTTATTCTCTTGCAATATACCTTGAAAGCTGAACTCCAGGATAAGCAAATATTGTCTAAAGACAAGAGGCATGTATATTTTTACTTGAATCCCAGGGGTCTATTCACTAAGCTGCCGTAGGCAGCCAAGTGAATAACCGATCTAAAGTGAAGTGAGCCGAACGCTGAAATCAGCCGTACACCGACTAAAATCAGCTGTACATCGGCTTGCTGCGGCTGGCTTCAGGTCGGCCAAACATGCTCAGCATGTTTGGCTGACCCGAAGTGCAGAAGAAGTTCGACTCAGCCGATCCAACATCTGGATCGGCTGAGCCGAACCTCCGGCAGGCTACTCGCTGCTGTTCGGCCTATTCTCATAAATGCCGAACAGCAATAGCCGAGCGGCATTCGGCTCGGCACCTCTGTGGTACCGAGCAGAATAGAAAAACAGTTAAAAAAGTAGAAAAAATAAAATAGAAAACTATTGGGTGGAGCTAGCAGTGACAGCTAGCTCTGCCCAACTGTTTTCTATTGGCCAGGCGGTTCTGCTGCCGTCAGAATGATAACAAATTAAAAAATTAAAAAGCCAGCATAGGAATGCATAGCTGGATTCCTACTGGCTAGTTCACTTTGCAATAGCCAATAGCAAACTAGCTATTGCACCCGCCCTCTGCTGCTGTCAATCACCAGAAGGGGACCTGATGGAGAACTGGGCGTGAAATAGCCAATAGGAATCTAGCTATGCATTCCTATGCTGGCTTTTTTCTTTTTGACTGAGGGCGGCCAGCGGCCCCATGTCAGAAAAAAACAGATGACAAGGAAAGGTTTACTCTGCTCAATCAAGCAGAGTAAACCTTTCCAGGAGAAAGTGTTTCTCTCCTGGGCGGCCGGGAGCCGTATTAGACTCCCAGAGCATCCAGGATAGTAATGACAGATCTGTGTCCCTGGTTACCAGGTAATCAGGGACGCCTTCTGTCATTACACACTGAGAACCTGGAGAGGCCGTTGTGATATCATAGCGGCCCCGCCAGGTTCTCAGTGTGTAATGACAGATGGTGTCCCTGGTTACCTGGTAACCAGGGACGCTGATCTCTCTGCAAGTGGCCGGAGCCAGCCGTGAGATGACAGCTGGCTCCGCCCAGCTGTCAGAAGCAGGCTGTCGGCCGGCCAATGTCCGGCCCTTCGGCCAGCTTCGGCTTTCTCCTCGGCTCAGACGAGCCGTGGCATATGCCTTCGGCTCGACTGAGCCGCTCGGCCAACTTCGGGAGCTGTACGGGCTATAGTGAATAGCCCGTAAAGCAGCCCTTCAGTTCTACTAAACCGAAGGGGTCCTGGGGCCGAAGCTAGCCGAAGGATCAGCCGAAGCTACGGCTAGATCCTTCGGCTGCTTAGTGAATAGACCCCTTAGTGTCTTTTGTGTATTTCTTCCAGATCCGTGTAGTAATTCAGTGTGCAACTTTGCCTCTGTGCAGCAGCTTCCTGTAATAAAGACTAGTCAATGCAGATCTCTCTTCTTGTGTAGGGTGACTGGTCTTGTCTCTGCCACTCCTATAAATTTCTGCAGGCAGCCTGTAGTGGATGCAGCCTGCTGGGTCCCTCCCACAACCCTTCTCTCTGCACAGGCTATGTGCAGGACAGTGATGATATGAACACTACTTTTTCAAGGGTTTTTGAGACGTTATTGTACTAAGAGTTCAGCTTTAAACTTGACAAAAAATTGGATTGCTCCAGGAAGAGTCAATTCCATAGCACAGCCTCAACCTCCTTGTGTGCCATAGCCCTCTCCACTTCTAGTATTGTCTAGTTACTCTATGTGCTGAACCAAGTCATCATCCCTCTCTTCTCCTCCCTATTTATACTTATACCTTCTTCTCCCTATGTTAAATTTTTATGTAGCTAGGGTACTGGTGTCAGAGCAAAGAAAAATACTACAGTGACACTTGAGTGACATTTTTTTAGTCTGCTTAGGCAGGAGATATCAAATCAAATATGAGCATCCAGCAGCATTCTCAGGTTTTTTTTTAAATGTCTACACAAGGGAGGCATAGACAGGTAAATAACATGCTTAAAATACATTGCACATATATTCTTATGGAAAGTTTTTTGTTAAAATAAATAGTCTGGCAACAGAGTGTCTTTACCACTGCTTTGGGCACTAAGGACAGGAGATATAAGTCTTTCTTACAAAACCTGTTTCTATAAGCATGCTTAATCATTTCAGTTGAGTATGCATGTTATGCATGTATGTACTAAGCATACATTCTCAACTATGCATCCTGGGGAAACAAAAGAGAAAGTTCAGGAACATTCTTGGGTTTTGGGCAATCTATTTTTTACTCAGATTGGTAGGCCATAGGGGTCTGTAAGGGTGGCATTGTTGAATAGACATATACAGTATCTACTGTAAATCTATATCTATGTATTTGTCTATGCATAAACAAAGTAGGTAATTTCCTTTACTATGTTGATCATAGAGCGCCACAGTTATGTCTAAATCATGTATTCTTTTAACAGCTCTGAAGGTTATTTTGGTCTGCTTTGAACGCCAATTGGGAAGTGAATGGTATCAACTTAGTCTGCAAGTTAAAGAGATGGCGTTGAGGAAAGTGGGGGGATTGGCTCTTTGGGACTTCCTCGATTTCATTGTAAGAACTCGGATCCCAATATTTGTTCTTCTTAGACCGTTCATTCAGTGTAAGGTGAGAACTTTTCTAATAGTGAATACCAATGTTTATATTGAAATATTGCAAGACTGCTTTATTTCATGTCATTGCTAAGTTTTTCATGTCAAAGTCAAGCATCTGATTCTAAACAGCAACACTTAGTTGTGTTCGTATTGTAGAACGATACAGTTGTTTGACTCATTGGGTTTACAAGGATGAATTTGTCTCCCACTCGCCCAATAGTTGCTAGCACAGCCAGCAGAGACTCAGGAAGAGCTAAGTGCACGGCAGCACATAGCAGACCAGCTGGAGAGGCGTTTCATCCCAAGACCTCTGTGCAAGAACTCCCTTATTAATGAGTTTAATAATGAGTTGAAGATCCTAAAGGAGGCAGTTCACAGTGGGTCAGGTAAGACCATGGCAATCCTATATGTGCAGTTTAAATGTATAAACTAGACATTCTTTACTTTAACATACCGTATATACTCGAGTATAAGCCGAGTTTTTTAGCCCATTCTTTTTGCTGAAAAGTGCCCCACCTAAAATTGAATCTGCCAACACATATTGCTGGATCCTGTGTTAGAAAAAAGACTAAATGCTAGCATTCATGGTGGCAGGAGACTTAACTTGAATGCAAGCTCTTCATATTATCATAGCCCTTTTCCTTGATGTTTATGTTTATCTCTTGTGGCTGATCTCACGGCTAGCTTCGTCCAATTGCAATGACAGATCCGGGTCCCCAGGCCCTCTGAGGACGCTGAACTATCATTAAACAATGACAACTTGGCGGAGCCGGTCGTGACGTCACGACCGGCTCCGCCCCGTTGTTATTCATTGGCCGTGACCTGCTAGAAGAAGCTAGAAAGTCTTGGCCAATAGGAAACAGTTGGGCGGAGCTAGCTGTCACTACTATTTCCGCCCCATTTGTTTCTTTATTTTTTAAATTTTTTAATAATCTTTGATTTTTTAATTTCTTTTTTAAATCTTTATTTTTTTAAATATATCATTTATTGACATTTGTAAACTTTTTTTTCTACTTTTTTTCCCCCTACTTTTTTCACTGTTTTTCTATTCTGCTCGGTACCACGGAGGTACCGAGCAGAATAGCCGAGCCAAGCCGAATGCCGCATTTGGCTATTGACTCACTGCCGTTCTGCCCCTATGAGAATAGGCTGAACGGCAGCAAGTAGCCTGCCGGAGGTTCGGCTCAGCCGATCCAGATGTTGGATAGGCTGAGTCGAACTCCTTCTGCACTTGGGCTCAGCCAAACATGCTGAGCATGTTCGGCTGAACCGAAGCCAGCCGAAGCAAGCCGATGTATGGCTGATTTCAGCCGATACAAGCCGATACAAGCCGTACAAGCCTGAAGTGAATAGCCGAACAGCATTCGGCAGCTTTGTGAATAACCCTCTATGTGTTTTTAGTATAGTGCATTAAAAAAATCTGCTTGCTGCATTTTTTATGGTTTCCAAAAGTACATATTCCCTTGGAATAAAACTAAGACAATTTAGGTACATTTAAGAGTTTATCTAACTTTGCTATTATTATTGTATTCTTATTATGTTGACTTGTAATTTGTGCAAAGCAAAGTGACTCCTATGTCTCTGTTTATCTTACTCCTTTTCCAAGCATATCAAGGGAAGACATCCATCAGCACAGCTGGAACCTCCACCTCTGCTTACCGCTTGAGTTTGGCCACAATGTCTCGCTCTAACACGGGAACTGGAACAGTGTGGGAACAGGACAGCGAACATTCCCAGCAAGCCTCACAAGACACACTCAGTCGCACTGACGAGGAGGAGGAAGAAAGTAAGTTGGAGAGCCCTGGATTAATGAGCATGTGCAGTTCATTTTTGTGTCTATGGATATCGGAAAGTCAAACAGCAAATTCAATTTTACAAAGTCCAACATCAATAGGTTGGACTTGATGGACTAACGTCTTTATTCAACCTCAAATACTATGTAACTATGTAACAATAAATAATTCTTATTTATTCTTATTAATTCTTGTATGGCCTTTATTATTCCCACCTTCCACCATGGGTTAGTGTTTTAAAACCTATCAAAGGCTCTAACTCTTCCCCATACCACTGAAAAAATAAAAACTCTTTTTTTCTTTCTGTCCCTTTTAGATGACTCTGTGAGCATGCCCAGTGTGGTAAGTGAACAGGATGCGTACCTCTTGAGTGCCATTGGTAGAAGACGTTTCTCCAGTCAGACATCCAGCATGTCTGTTCCACAGGCTGAGGGTGGCATGCTTCCCAGCCAAAGGTAAACTGTGCTGTCCATCCATTGCATAGTAGCTAAAAATTATATAATGGAAATAGCTGTACCATATCATGCTTTTGGTGCAATATTCTCCCAAGAACATTATATCACAACAAAAACTTTTTAAAGGTGTTCTTCCTAAATCTATAGCTCCATTGGCAGTTAGTTTTGGCACGTTTTCTGCATTATCACAATGCCCAAATGACTAGCTGCAGAGCAACTGGAAGGTGAGGGTATAAATATTAGATTGTTACAGGACTCAACTATAGGACAAGATCGTATATAGCTGGAAGCTGCGTATGTGTTGGTCTTACTAATCTGCATAAATAATGTGTTCATTTTCAGCAAACTTCATGGTATTATGAATAGAAATAATCAGGATATTGCAAAATGTAAATAGATTTGTTATAGCACTATAGATATAGTTTTCAGCACTAAACTGGTAAGAAACACAAAAAACTGCAAGTCTTCTTAAGGCAGTGACGCGTATGAAACATTGTACATTATTTACATGCTGGAAAGTGTGGTGTATGCACTTTACTATTATAAAATGACAGTACTGAGAAGATATACTCTTTTGCTGTAACAAAGCTATTATTATTATATTTGATATTGTCCAACAATTCCTCTATAATGACAGTCTGCAAATTTCTCTTTTCCAGTTAAGTTTCCTGACAGTAATGTTTATTTGCCCCTAAAATCTGGTTCCATGTTGCAGTTGTCAGAAATCCTATTTTGATATTGTGGTACACAGTAGACAGTCATAATATATGGAGAACAGTACAGACAACTGCATCGTGGACAAGCAGTTGCATTGGTTTCAAGAGATGACTTAGCTGGAACCAAGAGGAATCTTCATGTGTATCCACTGTGTTTGATTTTGTTTTAAGCGCTATGTTTCAGCATATTGGTTAGGTATATATTTTGTGCATATTTTCCATAGACACTTCTGCTTCTGTTAGTTGTGTTTGTGTCCACTATTGCTCAGCAAATATGATTTACAGTCTGACATTTAATTGTTGATATTGAAAACATTTGTGTAACAAAGGATAGCTGGTTATGTATTTTTTTTAAGTGTTTAGCTGCTTTTCTAGAGCATTGTGCACACGATGTCCACTGTCGTATTATTAAAGCAGCAGAGCTAACATTTTTCATGTTACAAAACTGTTTCATTAACCTCATAATTACAGATGGAATGCAAAACATATTTTATAGTAAAGGGCTGAAGGAATTGACCAAATAACCACCAGTCATAAATACAAGTGATGTAAATGTGCAACTTTATAAAAAGTGCCCTTAGATTCCTTAGAATAGAGTCACAAGCCAGTTTAGATGGTTTGTGCATGTTAATCTGAAGCCCCTAAAACATTCCTGCTGGAATAGCATTCCAACACAAACCAGAATATAATGCGATAACTATAGATAGTTACTTGTTAGATATATTAATTGTATTATATTGAACTTGTTAGCATTCTTCAAGAAGTACTTGGTCTGGGCTCAGAAACACTGAGCTGCCTTCTTAATATGTGTACTTTTGCTGTCCACTTTAGCAAGTGGAATAAAACTAATGAAGATTGGTCTTCAAGACCACCAACAGTGCAGGTCATCCACTCTTTCAGGGAGAACCACAAGTATATAAAAGAACCACTATATCCAAAAATACACATTATGGGAAATATATACTAATAATTTTCACAGCGTTTTTGTTGAATTACACATTGGTACAGAAGTTGTACTGATAAATAGTTGGCTATGCATTGGAAAATATAACTTATTCATAAAACCTAAACAACACAACATTTTGAGGCTCTTTTTTCATATTCTCCTGAAACTTTCCAAATGTGTCTATTTAATTAGAATTCTGAGAATAGAAATTAAAACTGGCACTACTGACTTATAAGTATATGGAAACTTATAAGTAAACCGCCACCCTTGGATCTTCTCCTCCACAAACTCATTATTTCTCTGACTTTCCTTCCTTTTTGTGCTATTACTCTCAAGAATATTTTTAAACTCTGCAAATATCTAAATTGTTTGAGTCTAGATTAATAAAATATGAGTACCTATAGGCCCTATACAGCTAAATTGCAGCTAATTACATCATTAGAACAAACAGACAAGTTTAATATTTCTTAAATTTCACTATACACTGTAAAATTGTATTTGGCACCTTATTACACATTTTTAAAACATCTCTGGATTTGGCCTAATATAAACTTTGTAAGCTAAAAAAAATATTGAAATTGAAACTTTTCAGGCTTCACTGGATGCAAGTTTGTTTCATGTCAGTGACCCACTAGCTGGTGAAACAAGAATCAGGATTACAGCCCAGAGCCTGCACCTTTAAACAACAAGTCTACAGTGGTAGCTTCTATATTTCAATGCTTAGTTTCACTTTACATCCTTTCTTATCTGAACCAATTCATGAAAATGACATGACTTGGGTACAGTGGATCTTAACATTCCTGGTGGTATGATTTTTTTTTTTGTGCCTTTTTTTCGTTCTATTTTTTTAAAAAACTTTTGGATCTCCTGCCGGTTACGCCCCCCCTGCGCGGCGCGGATGCTCGCAAGGGACGGAACCTGGGAAAGAGGCATGCCAGAATCGGCCGGCGGACGCGCTGTGTATTCCCGAGTGTGGCTCGGGGTTACCGCTTATGGTACAGAGAATTAACCCCGAGCCTCACTCGGGAATGCCGCCAAGGAGGTTAACATGGCTTCTTCTTAAAGAAAGCACATTTGTTAATTATCTCACCCATGAGTACTGCTGGATTCTGGGATCCCAAAATGAAGAATTTCTAGAAACCTCATGCCACGACTAATAAGCATGTATTGCAAAATATATAAGCCTTCCATGGTGCAGTGCAGTCATCTGATATTATCTTTGTTGCTTGTCTTGTGATGGGTACATACTGCTGATTCACATAATAACCAAAGTGGTGCATGACCAGTATTGATGTTTATAACAGCACTGCTGTGTTGTGAAGTAACCAGGTTTACAGGCATGCAGCAGAGATAGTGGTTGCAATGGTACAAGTTGGGCTTTTCCTAACTCTGAATTCCAGGCAAACAGCTAAATGCACCATTTATTTACAAATATCATAAACATCAGTGCTGTTTTACATGCCAAAGGATTTATACTAGTATTTCATCTAGCCCTGAGATTTACACAGCCCTGCCAGAGAGCACAGCCAGCCTGTTAAACTGACTTTTCTCTACTACAGATAAGCAGAAAAGCTAGGTCCCCTCCTTGTCCTCAGCCTGTGATTGGACAGTGAAGGAGCAGCACACCCAATTGGTCCCAAGTACTGCTCCTCCATCTGCCAGTCTGAGTGCTGCTGTACATGGTATTACAGGAGGCAAAAACAAAGTCATATTTAGGTATTTACACTGGATACATTTGTTTATAAATGATATAACTACATTCATTGTTTTCTTATATCTGCCTGGAGTTCAGCGTTAATTAAACAGAAGCAGTTGAGCTATTCTTTTTATATCATGTTATAGTTGTCCTTTTACAAATTCTGGACTACAGCTTTAATAGAAGCGTTAATGAAATTATCTGGAAAGCTTATCTTTTAATGGCCTTTAAGCCTTTAACACTATGAGCAGAGCAAGATTTGTATTTCTGTAGTCTGTTCTCATTTGTTAATACATAAAATTACAAGATACTTTTTTTACATTACATTTATTTTACAATTACAACAGCATGAATTTGCACTAATATGTATCCACTGATATTTATGATACCTTGAGTAGAATAATTTCTGAAATGCTGTCTATTTCACTAGTACTGCTGCTTTAATGCCCAGCTCATGGACCATAAACTCTTGCTCGCTCTCCTGATCTCCTGTTTCTCCTCAGTTCCATCTTTGGCGATGCATTCCCCCCATACCCTAAACCCCCTCTTTTTACCCCGACTCGTGTAACTTTTTAAATGCAGAATGCCAAGAACCATAAATGACTAGCTGTTGGTTTGTATTTAGTTGAGTACTTTTATTTAGAGGTTTTTGTTACTTTTTATATTTTTGCATGCAGATTTTCCGTTTTGTTTTCTGTTTGCTTTTTCTATCCCTTCAATGCTTCATCTCCCTCCCCCTCCTGCAGCGAACCTAATGTTCTTGATGACTCCCATGGGCGTGATGGCAAGATCAGCCTGTCTAGGTATGAATGCTTCCTGTCTGTCATTGTGATGTAGGAGGGAGAGAGAGGATTGAGGCCAGAATGCAGAACCTCTTCCTCTCACTCTCATTCTGTCTCTCTGTTATTCTCTCCATTGTCCATTTTGTCTGGATTTAAAAGGTGCAGTTCCCTCTCTGGTCAGATCTGATGAAGTGTCTTTTATATATAATATTATATTGACCTGAACTCCGTGAATCATAGCAACATATTGAAATATATTTATGCTGTTTACTCTTTTAGTATTAGGGCATTTTCTGAATTTTGGTTCATGAGGTTTTACAAAAAGTAGCTAATTTCTGTACTGAACCATAAAATAATACAGTGCAGATCACCTGCTAGTTTTTTATATTTCCATGAAACCCCTGCTTGTTGGATCTTTTCCCCATAACCGCAAGAGCATTTACAATGGAGTATCACTCTTGCCACTCTTGGTACTTAATTTATTTTTAATTACAGAAAATGCACCAAGCTAAGTGACACTCCCTTGAATTTCACCATAAAGGGCACAGAGAGAGAGCAAACTGTAAATTCTTCCATGGAAAACCCAAAACTAGAATATCAAACACATACAGTATAGGAAGCCAGTGGGAGAATGAATTCATTCTTGTGCCCATAGGTCCCCTTGCCAGCTTTGATTATATCAAAATATAATAATGAACTGACTCCTGCAGCACACTACTGATGCCTTGGTTCAGTAAACTTAAGACAGTTTAAAAAATTGATGTTTTATTGTCAAATCTTGAAATGTATTTGCTGCATAATATAATGAACGTTTTTCTTTAAGACATAGGATTTAGTTATCTTCACCTATCCTCCTAAATTGTGTTGTTGGACTATTATAGTGCAACTGTCAAAAGATTGCATCGATAGGTTAGATAGTACGCAGCCCAGAAAGACTCTGCACCTTTCACCGTTCAGACTTGTGATCTGATACTGCTGTAGATTGTGTAGTTAGAACTGTTTCATCTCTCACCTATTCCTTATCAGGGGTCCTTATTAGTGACTTCTAAAAGAAATGATGAACTTCAGGTTCTATATAATGAATTAATTCAACATTAAATGTGTTATCATTAATATAGAGCTACAAACCTCAGGTATTAGTAAATTCTTCAATACAGATAGCCATGGCAGTCCTGGAGCTTATTATGGTGCTTATCTATTCCAGTCCTAAGTGGCCAATTGGCTCTTCAATTTTCTTTATCCCCTGATGCAAAGGAGAAGCTGAGAGACACTGGGGGTGATTTACTAACCTAAACACACACACACACCAGGTGTGTGTGATTTTCACACAGCAAAACGTATTTATCAACCAAAAAGTCTCTAAAAGCATATTTCCACTAATGCCATATATGGAAAAATCATGCACATGATGCATATATAATGCTGCTTCACAGTTTAGACAAAAATGGTTAGCTCATGCATTTACATTCCTGCATTCATCAACGCAAGCAACATAACATAGAGCTAATTTACACCACATTACCTTGCAATTCATTGCAGGGCTTTCCACAACACACCTGCTGGGTGTGTACACACTACAAAGGTGTTTCGATTCCTCCCATAGATCATGCTGGGAGGGAACACACTACAGAGGTGTATACACGTTCGTGGTGTGTTTAAAAGGTTAGTAAATCAACCCCACTGTGTTAGTAAAATGGTTAGTGGTCATTGTCTGTAGTTTTCGGTAATATGGTGCACATATCATTAGAAATGTATACACTTAGTATCCCATTGTCATTTTTTCATTTTTAATGTTTCTGATGTACAAATGTTTTGTGACTTCTCAAGCATGTACCGCCCACTTATAGACAGAGATGTCTGGGGCAGTATTAAAAGAATAGAATTTGATCTCCACTCTTACTAGAGGTTGAACTGATTCAGTTTCATGACTGATATATCCTAGGGTAGTTTATCAACTTACTGTAGATTGGATCTCCAAGGTTTACTGTTATTGTTCTGTATTTAAGTCTTTGTTTTGTCATTGTTCTTAGTCCCCAGAAAGCATGGTCAGGCAATACACATGTTGCAAATGTAACTATCTGGGAATCAAAGCCTTGACATACCATATGTGACCTCACCCCACAGATCGTGCACTGCTGCCAGAGGTGCACACATCTTCTTGGAAACAACAAATAAAATGAAACAAAAATTGAATGGAAAAAAGCCCACTAATGGACTATTTTTTATCAGAGTTTCTAGTGCAATTTTATTAGCATATAATACACAAACATTATCCAACATCGGCCAGCTTCTTCTTCAGGGAGCCAGTCCAAAACAGATTACAAAGATGCCACACACCTCGTTTTGCTGCTTAGTGAAGATTTATGTAGAACCACAAAAATCTCGGAGGCATTTTGCGGAACAACACTTAGAGTGTTATTCACTAAGGAGCCGTAGGATCCAGCCGTAGCTTCGGCTGATCCTTCCATTCACTTCAGCCACCGAAGGCTTCGGTTCAGTATTCACTATAGCCCTTACAGCAGCCGAAGGCAGGCGAACGGCTCAGCCGAGCCAAAGCAGACCATGTAAATGACAACAGTTGGTCTAAGCCAGCCAAGATGTCACGGCTGGCCCAGTCCAGTTCTTGTGCTTTAATGACAGATCAGCATCCTCAAATGACCTGGGGACGCTGGTCTGTCATTAAACAACAGCTGGGCGGAGCCAGCCAAGATGTCACAGCTGGCTCCGCCCAGTTGTTGCGCTGTAATGACAAATCACCTTCTTCAAATGACCTGGGGATGCGGATCTGTCATTAAACAACAACAACTGGGCAGAGCCGGCCATGACGTCACGTCCAGCGCCACGCAGTTGTTTTCATTTGCCCAAGACCTGCCGGAAGACCCTGGCAGGTGCCGGCCAAATGCAAACAGTTGGGTGGTGCCAGCGGTGATATCACCACTAGTTCCGCCCAATTTTTTATATTTTGCCATTATCTGTCAGATTCTTCATTCTGTGGCGGCAGTTCGTCTCGTGAGGTCGGGTTGGCGGGCATCGGGTTTTTAAAAAAAAATTTTTTTTTATTTAT
This sequence comes from Nanorana parkeri, assembly GCF_000935625.1. NCBI lineage: Eukaryota > Metazoa > Chordata > Amphibia > Anura > Dicroglossidae > Nanorana > Nanorana parkeri. The sequence continues at coordinate 351,614 of NW_017307117.1, forward strand.
TTTTTTTTTATTTGGCTGAGTCGTTGTCGTCGTGGACAGCGCTGGATGTCATGATTGACCTTAGGATTACATTGGTGGATCCATTTTTTTTTTTTTTTTTTAATAAAGGACTTGTCAAAAATCCTTTGTTGTGTTTTTATTAAAGGATTTTTTATTAAAGTCTGGTCTTTTAATTTATTTTGATTTAGCCCTTTAGTTAATGGGTGGAGGTACAAGTACCCCTTACTCATTCACAAAAGGGAGGCTGCATCTGGGTGCCCCTTTATTAAAGGGGTACCCTGATGTGAATACGCCCCCCTGCCCGCACCCCCACAACCATCGCTCCAGGGCTTGTGGGGAAGAGGCCCTTGTCCTCAACGGCATGGGTACAAGGTGCTTTTCCAGGGGTGACCCTGGAAAAGCAACCTCCCAGGCATGGCATGTGGCCTGGTATGGCAGGGAGGAGGGCGCT